>NC_084742.1:49778866-49791366 GCF_033978785.1 Entelurus aequoreus
GAAGAATTGCATAAATAAAGTGAAAATAGATTGACTAGCCTGGACTAGACTATAAATAAATGTTGTACTGAAATTATTTTACTTAGTACTTTATCCATCCATCCATCCATTTTCCTCCGCTTACCCGAGGCCAGGTTGCGGGGGCAGCAGCCTAAGCAGAGAAGCCCAGACTTCCCTCTCCCCAGCCACTTCGTCCAGCTCCTCCCGGGAGATCCTGAGGCGTTCTCAGGCCAGCCGGGAGACATAGTCTTCCCAACGTGTCCTGAGTCTTCCCAACGTGTCCTAAACACCTCCCTAGGGAGGCGCTCAGGTGGCATCCTGACCAGATGCCCGAACCACCTCATCTGGCTCTTCTCGATGTGGAGGAGCAGCGGCTTTACTTTGAGCTCCTCCCGGATGACAGAGCTTCTCACCTTCTCTATAAGAGAGAGCCCCGCCACCCGGCGGAGGAAACTCATTTCGGCTGCTAGTACCCGTGATCTTGTCCTTTCGGTCATAACCCAAAGCTCATGACCATAGGTGAGGATGGGAACGTAGATCAACCGGTAAATTGAGAGCTTTGCCTTCCGGCTCAGCTCCTTCTTCACCAGTACTTCAGTACTGGTGAAGAAGGAGTACTTTATATTATAGTACTTTAGTACTTTATATTAATACATAATATGTATTTGTTGCAATCTTAAAACAAATAATAGCCTATATCCAAATATATTTTTTTTTAAATACAAGTGCAACTACTTTATTCTCATAAAATTACCTGTTTTCCTCTGATATAACTTTATTCTAGTGAAATTCTAAACAACAATGACTTTATTCTGTACTGCCGGTCTGAATAGAGAAGGCCAGTAACGTGGTGGGATTGGAGCTAGACTCACTGGCGGTGGTGCCAGAGAGGAGAAGTCAAGCAAAGCTCCTAGCCATTATGGACCACACCTCCCACCCACTACACTCGGACCTTGCGGAGAGAATGAGCATGTTCAGTGGAAGGCTCAGACTCCCAAAATGCAACACGGAACGCACAGGAGGTCCTTCATACCGACAGCCATCAGACTGTATAATGCATATGTTCCTTGACTGCACTTAAATGTAGAGTATATGTAGAATATATTTATATTATTTATATATTATATATTATTGTCGGGTGGGTTCCATAGACCATCAAAGGAAGACATGTTGCGGCAGGTGTAGACTTTCGTTTTTTTTTTCAAATAAAACCTCTCTGTCTCAGGTCGCTTTGCAGCTCCTCTTCCCTGCTCGCTCTCCGGTCCGCTTTTCAGCCGGCCGCATCTTCATCTTCGTGTTCGCTCCTCCTTAACCTCTGCGTGTCTTGCTGACTCTCCACTTCCTTCTCCCCTTTTCTTCAGCGAGAGGAGATTGGATGATCGTGCCCAGGTGCGCGGATTGCGCGGATTGCGCACCTGGGTACGATTGCGGCGTCGCTCCCGGCGCGCCCCGCCTCGCCGCTTGCTCGCCATCCACGCCTCCTCGCCGCCATCTTGGGCCTGGCCCCGGCGTGCCCTGCCTCGCTGCTCGCTCGCCGGCCCCGCCTCTCCACAATTATATATATGATATATTATATATATTATTTATTATTATTATTGTCTATTGTGAGCGAACTGTGGTGCTGAATTTCCCCCAGGGATCAATAAAGTACTTTCTATTCACTCAAATGTTGATGCTGTCATGCGCCTCCAGGAGACCTCTTGCACCGCACAACTCTTGTCATTCCTGGGCATGGCTGCCTTCTACCTGTGTTTCTTTCCCCGCTATTCTGACACCATCGCACTGCTTCATGCCCTCCTCAAACAGGGTGTGCCTTGGGTTTGGACACCCGCATGCACAGCTGCTGGCCCCCAGGCTTATGTCACAGCTCACCTCTTACCCCGTGCTTGCCCGCTTTGAATTGCAGTGCCCCACGTTTGAGACCTGTGACGCCCCCACAACTGCAGTCGGTGCTGCCAGTCTTAACTGCAACAGGGTACTGAGCGCCTAGTGGCGTCTGTATTAGGGGCACTCGCTACTACAGAACAAAAGTATTATGTGGGGGAGAAAGAGGCACTGGCATTTGTCTGAGCCTGTGAAAGGTGGCACATGTACCTCTATGGGGGACACTTCACGCTTCGAACTGACCATCAGGCCCTCACAGACTTCTTGATGACGACTGGCTCAGGTCACAAGCCGCTGTGCCTCGACAGGTGGTTCCAGATACTGCAGGCGTACAACTTTACTACGCAGTTTACACCAAACAGGGACAATGTCGTGGCGGACTTGCCCTCCAGAGCCACACCGAGAACCCACTCAGGACCCCTCGGAGCCGGCGCTGATCCTCATGCTGCACGCACCCCTTCAAGCAGTGTTCACACAGCTACGTTTGTTCATCATCAAAAGTGCCAGAGGACCTAGCACCTTTCCATCGCGTCAAGGGCGACCTCTCCTGTTGGAACTATGTCTGTGTGGCACGTAGGCTGTGCACTGTGGTGCCCTATCCCTGGTAATTGACTGTATAGCATGCCTCACCAGTGGCAATACTGGCTCACCCCCGTCTCCGCCTTTGTAGCCTCTAGCCTGGCCATCAGCACCATGGTCCCACATCCACCTTGAGATCTGCGGGGAGCTCCACGGCCCCCTGAGCACCAACGCTTCCACCTTGTTGTCTGTGACCTCCATTCCAAGCGGCACGCCGGATCGGTCACAGATTTCTTTTCCTCTTTGTTCTCCTTTTGGGGTATGCCGGATGTCATCACCACTGACAATGGGCCCCAATTCATCTAGGCCTGTTTTGCGGTCTTTTTGGACGAGTGAGCGGTCAAGCACATTAGGACCCCCGATATCACCCTCAGGCCAACGGCGGTGTAGAGCAGTTCAACCAGACCCTCAAGAATGGCATCAAAGCGCAACTTGGACTTGGACCAACCACCTTTTCGCCTTGCTGACAGCTCACGTTGGCACGCCAGCCGCTTGAGAAATGTGATGCCGCCTGAGCCACCTGGCCCACTTGACCCAGGTAAGCAAGATGAACCTGCCCCCGCCAAGGCCAAGTCGTGTGAGCCCACATTCCAGTCTGTGTATCCTTGGATTTAACAACAGACAAGAATGATAAACGGTTCATACTGCCCCTTATGTAACTTCCCCTCTTTCTGGCATAAAAGCTTACGGATTTGGAGAAAAGACACACTGGCCTCTATGTGATCCAGCAAGTGTGGTGACGTGTGTGTCCAGAGATCTCAGTAAGTATGTATTTTTGTCAATGCAAATAAATGTAACGTAGAAATAAGCGACAAGTTTTATTTTCCCTCTGATCAAAATGAACACTTGACGAGGTGGGACCGAGGTCAGTAGGATAGGATAGCATAGTCTATGCTATCCTATCCTTCGGTCACGTCAGTGGGGAAGATCGAGCTTAAAGTCCTCAATTAACAAAGTAGCTGGAATCTTTTCTTATTACAATATTTACAAAGTAGTTATTGAAACTTACAACTACCATGCTTCAAGTAATACTACTTTTTTAGAAAATAATTTCCACACTTTCTTTCCCAGAGAGTATTTTGATTCAACCTGCTGGCCCCACTATGGACTTGACTTTCGCTGATGTGTTGGATCCACTGTGGACTGGACTTTCACAATATTATGTCAGACCCACTTGACATCCATTGCTTTCGGTCTCCCCTAGGGAGGGGGTACCCACATATGCGGTTCCAAGGTTTCTCATAGTCATTCACATCAACGTCCCACTGGGGTGAGTTTTTCCTTGCCCGTATGTGGGCTCTGTACCGAGGATGTCGTTGTGGCTTGTGCAGCCCTTTGAGACACTTGTGATTTAGAGCTATATAAATAAACATTGATTGATTGAACTGCCAGAATTTTTTTTGTTTTTTTCATAATTTTATGAATATATAAAAATTAAAGAATTAACATTTTTGCTGGTAAAATGTAAATTTATCTTTTAACAATATTACAACTTAACACTCCAAACTAAAATGTATTTTAAAGAAATACTGTAAGATTAAATCAAATCACTAATAACATGCAGTAAGATAGCTGGTGGTGTTACTGTGGCTCAGTTAGTAGCGCGGCCGCCCCAGCAACTTGAGGGTTCCTGGTTTGATCCCCAGCTTTCTGCCATCCTGGTCACGTCCGTTGTGTCCTTGGGCAAGACACTTCACCCTTGCTCCTGATGGGTCGTGGTTGGGGCCGTGCATGGCAGCTCCTGCCATTGGTGTGTGAATGGGTGAATGTGGAAATAGTGTCAAAGAAAAGCTATACAACCCATTTACCATTTATGGTTGGAAAACTGTACTGTAACTTTAAGTAAGTTGCAAACAGCCCCTTTGCCTATTAAATGTATTTTTTTTCTAAAATATTGTTTGCATTTAATATTACAATTCCAACATTTGTTCTTATATTATGACTGAGGTTTTTTTTCCAATGAATGTTGCTTTCTTTTTGGACACTTTATTGTAATATTGACTTACACACAAAGAAGCAAACTGACAATTGTATAAAAGGGTCCATCCATCCATCCATTTACTACCGCTTATTCCCTTCGGGGTCGCAGGGGGCGCTGGAGCCTATCTCAGCTACAATCGGGCGGAAGGCGGGGTCACCCTGGTCTCCATTTATTAAACTAGATGAGGCAATTCCTGAAGGAATTGCATGTGAATGCTCCAATGCTGAAGTTGAACTGAAATGCTGACAGAATGTTGTATGAATGTAAGAATATTTGAATGTAGAGATGGTTTGAATGTTGAACAGTTTGAACTTCCAGGAAAACCGGAATTTGGTTTGGAACGTGAGAACGTGTTAGTTTGAATGTCCATGATGAGTGTAGGCTGTTGATGTTGGAATGGTTTGAATAGGTTGAAAAATGTGGGAATTGTGCAACTTGTAAAAATGTCCCATTCATTTCAATTGGAACTTCCTGAAAATTTGGGAATTGTGAGAAAAGCGAGATTTTATTGAAAATGATTAAGAGCATAAATGTCCTGAATGAAGTGAATTGGTTGGTGTTGTAATTGTTTAAATGTTGAAGTAGTAACAGTTTAATTGAAAAATGGTATAACGGAATTTCGGGAAAACCAGGAATTTTTAAAGTTCTTAAACCAACTTGTTTTTTTGTCCTGACTAAGAGGAATGTTTTGACAGTGGAACGGTTAAAAAATGTGAAAGGGGTCATCGCACTAAAAAAGGTTGGAAATAAGGTTAGAAAAAAACAGTAATTCCTGGAAATGTGTTGAACGTGGAAAAATGGTTGTTTGAATGTCCAGGGTAAATTGAATGTGTTGAAGGTGGAATTGTTTGAATAGGTTGAAACATGTGGGAATTGTGGAAGTTTGAAAAATGGATAATTCATTTTAAATGGGGAAAATGTCCCTAAAAACTGGCAATCTAGGAAATCCGTGAATTTTTTAAAAATAATTGTTGAAGGTGAGCACACAATTCTCGAACAGACTAAATATTTTGAAGTTGGAACAGTTTGAATCGGATAAAACATGTGGGAGTTGTGGAACTTTGAAAAATGTTCAATTCTTTTCAACGGAAATTTCATTGAAATTTGGGAATTTTGGGAAAAGCAGGACATTTTTTGAAAATGCTTTAAAAATGAATGTTCTGAATGAGTTGGTGTTGGATTTTTTTCAATACGGTCGAGAAATGTTGAAGTAGTAACATTTTTATTATTATTATTTATTATTTTTATTTGAGAAACTGTATTACAGAATTTCTGGAAAACTGGGAATTTTTACAGTTCAAAAAACAACTTCGTTTTTTTGTCCTGATTAAGAGGAATGTTTTGACGGTGGAACGGTTGAAAATGTGGAAGGAGTAGTCGACAGAAAAAAGGGTGAAAAAAGGGTTTGAAAACACGGGAATTCTGGGAATTCCTGGAAAAATTTTTAACCTGGAAAAATTATACTTTGAATGTCCAGGATGAGTGGAATATATTGAAGATGGAATGGTTTGAATCAGTTTAAAAATGTGGAAATGGTGGAAGTTGGAAAATGGCCAATTCATTTTAAAAATGGGAAAAATGTCCCGGAAAACCTGGAATTCTGGAAATGTTTGGAATTTGTCAAGAGAAAGCCCGCGATTTCCGAATAAGCTGAACAGTTTGAAGTTGGAACTGTTTGAAACGGATTAAAAATGTGGACGGTAGAGCACACCAAAATCTGGTAAAGAAGAATAATAAATAGATGAAATTTGGTGTTGAAAACCAATTACTCTTATACTCTGCGCTACAGACAAATAAGAAGTGACATGTGCATGAAGATCCTTCATTCACCTATAAAACTTTTATTTTCACATTCACTTACCTTTAAAAATACCAACATTGTAAGGCTTCTTTTTACACATTTGTTCACCTTACTGATCACCACAAAATTGTAATATTCTACCAGAAAGACAGCATGCTGGTGCAGTGCTTCCAAGCTCAAACACATTAATCCAGAAATGCATTAAAAAAGTGCAAGAGAAATGCGCCAAAAACCAAATAAAGATTGAAACAACCCTTTGACCATTTTTTGCAGCATCACCCTTCCTATGAAGTTTTTGTTTTACAATAATATGATACAAAATAAACCAAACAGAAAATCCATTATACATACAGGTAAGACTTAAATGTGGTATGACTAGACATCTTTTCCAGCCTGCTAAAACCCACAAGAAAAACAGCTGAAGATCCCGTAAACAAGTGCTCAAAAGCAATCTCATCATTTTATAAAACAGGAGAAAAGGTGTATTATTGTGAAAAAGAAGTTGCAAAATAAAGAGCCGTAATCCTGCCGGGTATGGCCAGATAGCAAGCACAGTACACATGTATGTAATTAGCAACAATTTGTTGCCGTGTGTGTATGTGTGCGTGGGTGTGTGCGTGTACTATTTATAAAAAGGCTGCTGACTTCGCCTGTTGCCACCCTTCTAGGCGGCTTCTTGACATTCGGCAGCAGCTGAAGAAGTCCTCCATGTAAACAACGCTTTGGTATTACGTGACATTTTCACTTCCAGCCGACACACACTCCGCTTGAACACATGTCGTGTTTGAGTGCATGTTGAAGGCGCCCTGCACTTAAGATCATTTTGTTCACCTATTGTAAACATGTATACCTTATTTACATCCAGCCCGTGTCCTATCACAACTGTGTTATAGGCATCAAGATTGACCTACTCACAATCTAGCGTACCTACCTATCTACAGTACCTTCTTTCCTGCTAACCATCATACCTACTTATATAGTAACTTATCTACTTTGCTACGTACTGGGTACTGTGGATAAGAAGGTACTAAATACATACCCTACTACCCTACCTACCAAGTTACTCAACCTTCTTACATACATCAAATCACTTACCGACCTATCTAGATACCAAACTATCCACTTACTACCTACCAATTTTTCCTATGGAACTACTTCCTTACCTACAGTAGCAACTTCCCTAACTACCTTGCTATCTCGTGACCTACACATTTAGATAGCTATCTACTTAGATACCTAATTATCTACTTACTTTTTTCCCGAAGTACCTACATAGATATTTGGGAACCGGGCAACCTACCTACCTATCTCGCTACTTTTCCACCTATTGTACTTACAATTGTAACTACTTATATTACCTCATCTATTTTTACCTACACTACCACATACCTACCTATCCAGATGCATACCAACGTCGGCAATGAGTGCTATCCACCTTTGTGTTCACCTGTGCTCCACCACAAAGCTCAAGGTGGTCCCGTTGAAAGAGGGCGGGGCAATAATCCTCGGCCCTTGCTGTGACATGATGCTAATGAGTGGCTGCTGTTGTACACTGTTGACGCCAACTAAATGCGGAGTCATCGAAGAGGCTTGGGGTGCCTTTGCTGTGCTCATGTAGTAGGGGGTCTCCATGTACATGCCCTGCTGTGGCTTATGTGTAACTTTCTCTGCCTCAGCTTGCACCGGCATCTGCACTAGCGTGCGGGTCGGAATTAGTGGGGGCGATGTCATGAATCCGGGATAGATCATATAGCTGGGACCATACGCCGCCCCGGAACCAATGGCCAAATGAGAAATCGGCATGGGGGTTATTGGAGGTTGGGGTAAGGGTACGTCTATATATTGACCCGTTTCAGGGTCAAAGAGGCGCCTCGTTGGGGGTTGGACCGGGGTGTCAACTAGGTAGTAGCTTCCACTGGTGGGATCCAGGAGCATCTTCCTCTGGGTGAGCGGGAAGGAGTCTAGGGTAGGTGCAGGGGAGAAACAGTACACCTGATTTGCTGACATTGACTGATGAGCAGGAACTTGAACAGGAACTTCAGGTGAGGGCGGTCTCATTGTCGACATCCTCGGGGGCGACTCCTCCTGCACCCTAAAGTGTCCGGTTGAGGCTTGTTGGGATTTAAGCGGAATGGTTAGGTAGTTATCAGATGTGGGTAACTTGGGAGTGAAAACTTTTGCGTCTGGCGCGACGATAGTTGAAGGTGCCTTGAGTCTTGAAGAACTGCCCACAAGGGTTGGTGACAGGAGTCTATCATGAGAGTCCAAGTTCTGTCTCGGTTCCCCCTCGTTTGCTATCAACGAAAGAATGTGACTATCCGGCAGGGACAGCGGCTTGTCCTTGCGTTTCCACTCATTCTTGTCGAACACATAAAGCTGTTCCATTGTTTTCACTGCCGCTTGGAGCTTCTCCAGCGCCACCTGGTTAGACTTTTTAAATTCCGGCTTTTTCTTCCCTATTTGTAAAGTCATCCCCTCCTGCGAGTTGTTCACAGCTGGTCTTTTGGATTCCCCTTCTAGGTAAGATTTTCTGTCATTGGTGTTGACCGACTGGCATTTGATCACCATTGGAGACCCGGACACAGGGTTGGTGCTGGCCAAAGTGGATTTATCGCCCACTGAGACTAAATGATAGGAGCTTTTCACTAACTTGCGTACATCTCTCACTTGGTGTATGGGCGTCTGCAGATTCCCTTTGCTATCTCGGATGTCGCGGACCATAAAATGCGGAACTTTATCCGAGGTGGACTCACCCTTGGACGTAAAAACAGGGGCCCCTCCCTGGAGATTGATTTTAATTTCTGGAGATTTCTCTCTTGCCGTGCTTTGGATGTTTGGCACAAACAAATGAGACATTTTCATCGTCTTGCTCTCTGAATCCTGATCCGGAGCAGGAGCAGGAGGGAGCGGTGAGGGCGTCAGTGGCATCCCTTCTGGGATTTTACGATCCGCTTGTAACTCAATCTCCTCATTCCTCCAGCACCTGAAGGCGCTATTTTGGCTGTGGAGCCAACCTGCACCTCTGAATGCTCCCTCCATTGCAGCGGCGGTGCAATCCTGCTTGGCGGCTCCAAGCTGCTTGGCGGCTCCCCGATGGTGAGGCTCCCTTACCTCCCCCCTTTCCATCCGCCTCTCCCGCTCGAATTGTATCTTTTTGGAGAGCACGTTTTGAATCAAACTGGACGCAAAGACTGCTTTCTTGTGGGTGCCCTCCATGCTTTGCGACTTCATGGTGGCCCTCCACGCCTCATTGAAACAGCTCCCATGCGAGCTATTCAACTCATCTGTGGAATGGGATGCTTCCACCTCTCCTCCTGATGCAAAGTTAGACATCCCGGAGTTCATGTTGCAGCACAAATTCAGCGTCTCCCTGAGCCGGATCACCCCGCCTTGACTCAACTTCCCCATAATTTGCTGGTCCCCATCGAACGGCTGGGTCAAGATCCACCTGTCGGACTCCTCGCTTGAGGTGCTGAAGCTGATAGCATCCAGGTACGGGTATGCCAAGCTTTTGAATGCTCTTGCCGTCAGGCTGCGTACTTCCTTATCAGCGTCGTCCAGCTCGCTTGAAGCGCAACTGGAATACTCTCCTTTTTCTTTCCCTGCCGGAATGACGCCCTTCGCCCTATAACGCGCCCCCACCGCCGGGGGATCTCCACCGCCTTTGGCAGGGTGATTTTCTCGGTCATTTATAGCGCCCCTGGAAGTGCTTTTGATTGACAGGTGGACCTGGGCCGAGCCTTGAGGATCACTTTCACAGCTGCTGACTGCCTCCTTCCTTGCAACGGCGGCCTGAAGGTGGACAAAAGAGAATGCTTGGTGGGCATCCTCAGTGTCCGCGTCCCACCACGATGCCTCGGAAGTGCTGTCGGATGACTCGGAGAGTAGAATCTCATGCATGGTGATGTATGTATCCTCATCCTCGTCCTCCTTGTCATCAGCCAGTTCAAACTCTATGTCAGGGCACCACATTTCCTTGCCCTCAATCACTGTATCCTCCAATCCGTCGGATATTTGCAGGAGATCTGTTACCTCTTGCAACGCGGGCGCCTCAGTCTTCATAACGAGTACACGTATAGTAAGTAAGTATACAAGAAGGTGGTCTGCAGAGGAGTGAGACACTTGCTGATGACATTCCAGAAGAAGGATTGAAAAACATGATGGAAGGGGTCGGGGTGCAGAGATATTATTATTATAATTATTAATAACTACAGTCTGTCTGTCTGCACACGATACCCAACATGTGCACCAATGAATGTAAGGCTCTCTAGCTATGGTAAATGATTGTATTTTCCTTTTTCTTGATTTTTTTTAATGCCTACTTTGCTGTTGTTGAAGGTGGTAAACATTAATTAATGTTGTAATTATTGAGTCATTTTATTTTATAAAATTACTTACTTGTTTATTTTTACAATCATATACTTTTTGCATGTACTGTGTACATACATATATAAATATATATACACACATATATATATACAATCATCCATCCATCCATCTTCTACTACACACTGTTGCTCACCGGCGTCACAATGTAAACAAACGCCATGGGTGGATCTACACCTGACATCTACTGGAATTATACCAAGTACAGGAGCATATCTAGTCGATACTATTATGATTACATCGATATTTTTTAGCATCACAAAATCTTTTTTCGTTTTTTTTTTAAAATTTATATCATGTTTATAAACTCAGGAAATACGTTCCTGGACTTAAATTATGACCATTGTATGATCCTATAACTAAAACTAATGTAAAGCATCCAAACAACAGAAGAATAAGTGTTTATTACATTTTAACAGAAGTGTAGATAGAACATCTATCAGGGACGGCGTGGCGCATTTGGCAGAGTGGCCGTGCCAGCAACCTGAGGGTTCCTGGTTCAATCCCCACCTCCTACCAACCTCGTCACATCCGTTGTGTCCCTGAGCAAGACACTTCGCCCTTGCTCCTGATGGGTCATGGTTAGGGCCTTGCATGGCAGCTCCCGTCATGTGTGTGTGAATGGGTGAATATGGAAATAGTGTCAAAGCGCTTTGAGTACCTTGAAGGTAGAAAAGCGCTATACAAGTATAACCCATTTACATTTACCATTTAACATGTTGAAGAGAAAGAGAAAGTAAGCAGATATTAACAGTAAATGAACAAGTAGATTAATATTTAACTTTCTACCACTTGTCCTGAATAATTGTGACAAAGTAATAGAATGAAAAATGAAAATATGTTACTGCATTTGTCAGCAGACAAATTAGGAGCCTTTTTTGCTTACTTACTAATAAAAGAAAAGTTGTCTCATATCTTCACTATTTTATTTAGGGACAAAATTGTAATAAGAAACAGGTTTAATGTACCGTAAGATTTTTTGTTAAAATAAAGCCAATATTGCCATTTTTTGCGAGTCACCTGAAATGGCTTTCAATTCTCAGGTGTGCTTTAAGCTCATCGAGAGAATGCCAAGCGTGTGCAAAGCAGTAATCAGAGCAAAGGGTGGCTATTTTGAAGAAACTAGAGTATAAAACGTGTTTTCAGTTATTTCACCTTTTTTTGTTAGGTACATAACTCCACATGTGTTCATTCATAGTTTTGATGCGTTCAGTAACAATCTACAATGTAAATAGTCATAAAAATAAAGAAAAACCCATTGAATGAGAAGGTGTGTCCAAACTTTTGGCTTGTACTGTGTATATATTACACTATATTGCCAAAGATATTTGGCCACCTGCCATGACTCACATATAAACTTGAAGTGCCATCCCATTCCTAACCCATAGGGTTCAATATGATATCGGTCCACCTTTTGCAGCTATTACAGCTCCAACTCTTCTGGGAAGGCTGTCCACAAGGTTGCGGAGTGTGTTTATAGGAATTTTTGACCATTCATCCAAAAGCGCATTGGTGAGGTCACACACTGATGTTGGTCGAGAAGGCCTGGCTCTCAATCTCCATTCTAATTTATCCCAAAGGTGTTCTATCGGGTTCAAGTCAGGACTCTGTGCAGGCCAGTCAAGTTCATCCACACCAGACTCTGTCATCCATGTCTTCATGGACCTTGCTTTGTGCACTGGTGCACAGTCATGTTAGAAGAGGAAGGGGCCTGCTTGAAACTGTTACCACAAGGTTGGGCGCATGGAATTGTCCAAAATGTTTTGGTATCCTGGAGCATTCAAAGTAATTTCACTGGAACTAAGGGGCCAAGCACAACTCCTGAAAAACAACCCCACACCATAATTCCTCCTCCACCAAATTTAACAC
>NC_084742.1:49798866-49806366 GCF_033978785.1 Entelurus aequoreus
TAAATAAATAGATTATTGATGCTTACGATTCGATTTTATAATCATCCATGTCCAAATTGCGATGCATCTAAAAATGTATTATTTCCCCCACCTCTATCAATTACCTTGTCATATCTTCATAGTTGACCAAGAACTGTCTAGGCAACGTAATTCATCACCAGCTGGCTCAGATAAGTTGGAGCCGATCTTTTTAAAGTTGGCAGCTGAAATTATAGCTGAACCACTGACTCACATTTTTAACCTTACTCTAATTTCAAATGAAATCCCTTTGGATTGGAAATCTGCCCTTGTAATCCCCCTATTAAAAGGAGGTGACCCTAGTAATCTAAATAATTACAGACCGATCTCTAAACTCTCTGTTCTGGCAAAAGTGCTTGAATCCCTTATCAGTGAACAGATAAAATACTTTTTGGACACCAACTTTATCCTGTCACCATTTCAGCCAGGTTTTCGCAGAAATCACAGTACTGTTACTGCTGCTATGAAGTTTATAAATGATGTAACTGAAGCTCTTGACAAGAAGCAGTGCTGTCTGTCCCTCTTTATTGACTTTTCAAAGGCATTTGATACTGTTGATCATGTCATTTTAATCAAACGTCTTTCAGCTATTGGTTTTTCTCAGCAAGCAGTTGGATGGTTTGCAAATTACCTCACAAGTAGAACTCAGGCTGTTCAGATAGAAGGTTCCTCCTCGGACGTACTGCAAGTGAAAAAGGGTGTCCCTCAAGGTTCTGTGTTGGGGCCATTATTATTCACTATTTACATAAATAATCTTGGACAGAATATTCCGAACTCAACTTTCCATTTCCATGCTGATGATACTGTCATATACTGTACAGCACCCACTCCTGCTGAGGCCTTTAAATATCTACAACATGCATTTGACAGAGTACAAGAACAACTTTGCTATCTTCAACTGGTTTTAAATGCAGAGAAAACAAAGTGTATGTTCTTTACCACATCAAAAACTGTAAGATCAGCACTGTGTGAGAACATTTTAACAAGAAATGGGCAACAAATTATGTTAGTATGTGCTTTTAAATATTTAGGATTTTTAATTGATCACCACTTGAGTTTTAAGGAGCACATTCAGTATGTTGTAAAAAAACTGAAACTTTTACTGGGATTTTATTATAGAAACAAGTCTTGCTTTTCTTTTACTGTGAAACAGAAATTGGTGGAAACAACCCTCGTACCTGTTATTGACTATGGAGATGTGTTGTACATGAATGCTACTGCTGGTTGTCATCACAAGCTGGATAGTGTGTACCACGGTGCACTGAGATTTATCACCAACTGCGCTCCCCTTACTCACCATTGCGTATTATACTCAATGGTTAACTGGACATCTTTATGTGCTCGACGCCTCAATCATTGGTATGTTTTCATCTACAAAACCATTCTGGGTATCACTCCATCTTATCTGTCTTGTCTTTTAACAAAGAAACAAGGAAGTCACAATCTTCGTTCAATGAATGTTCTGCAATTTGTCGTCCCCAAAGTAAGAACTGAACTGGGCAAGAAAGCATTTAGGTTTTCAGCAGCGAAGGCTTGGAATAACCTACAATCGAATATTAAACTTCAAACCCTTGTTACGTTGAATGAGTTTAAAGCTTCTGTGAAAGGACTGCAGTCTACCTTGTCTGTATGCACATGTGTTATGTGAGCAAGTTTTAATGTCGTAAATGTGATGTTTTATGTATTTGTTTACTGTTTTTAATGTAACCTTGCTGCTGCCCTCTTGGCCAGGTCTCCCTTGGAAAAGAGATCTTTGATCTCAATGGGATTTTACCTGGTTAAATAAAGGCTAATAATAATAATAAGTAGCGGTCTTGACGTCTTCAAAAGTATTGTGAAGTCTCTGCCAACTGATCCGCAGCAAATAATCAATGACTTTCATGAACCTGGCGAGTTTTCTAAACCCCTGAAAGTAGCTGCCTTCAAGCGTACATCTAAAAAAAAAAAGAGAGAACACTGGATGTTCGTACGTTAGAACACTATAGACCAGTACCGAGGATGTCGTTGTGGCTTGTGCAGCCCTTTGAGACACTTGTGATTTAGGGCTATATAAATAAACATTGATTGATTGATTGATTGATCTCAAAAAGATTGTTGAGATTTTTAATCAACTCTGCAATTTCTTCAACTCAAATAGACAATTTAATCAGGTTCCTGACATCATCACAGTATAGAATATGCTCTCATCCGTGCTAAAGGATGGACGGTTGAACACTGACTTGTGTCAGTTCGAGTATTATTGGACCTCAGTGCTGCTTTAAGTACTGTAGAATAGAATAACCTTGAATAGGTTGGAAATGACTCATTAGAACAGATAGTCCTATACGTACAGGAAAGGAGTTTTTTTTGTGACCATTGGAAGTTTTGAATGCCATCAAATGGCTGTGACATAGGGTGTCCGTTTTTGGACCACTTTTGTTCAGTCTATATATGCTACCTTTGGGTCAAATCCTACACGTTTAATGTTGACTATCATAGTTGTGCAGATTCCACACAATTATATCTAGCAGCGTGCTCCAATGACTAGTCGAGTAGAAGTGCGCTGTCACGGCTTAGAACCAACAACTCGATGAACCAGTTCAAAGTAAACATGATGAAGCAGCATTTAGCAGTTGTTATGCTGCACACAAAATAAGCTGCCAATAAAAGTGAAGTCAACCCAATATATGGGAATGTTCTTAAACACAGGTTTTCCCTAGAACTTTAAAAAAAACATTTTAAAATCATTTTCTATTTTTTCATTTACACAGTATGTTATTTTAGTCATTCTAATTTACAAATGTATTTGTTCCTAAATGCTTTTCCATGTTGATTAGTCAAGTAAAGGCACGTTGAACAACCTTGTGTATGAAACGCGCTATACAGTATAAATAAGAAGTGAGTACTGTACATCACTCATTGTACTTTACGATATTTGATCTATTAAATGGTCAATGCTGAAAAAAAGATCTATGGTACTATGTCGTCAGTGTGCAGTCCCCTCAAGTCCCAAGTCTCAAATCAAAGTCCCCCTTAGATGTCACGTGCGCCTGAAAGAGTGGCAGCACATCACAGTAGCTCCTTTGACTTATATAATGATAAATGGGTTATACTTGTATAGCGCTTTTCTACCTTCAAGGTACTCAAAGCGCTTTGACAGTATTTCCACATTCACCCATTCACACACTGATGGCGGGAGCTGCCATGCAAGGCGCTAACCAGCAGCCATCAGGAGCAAGGGTGAAGTGTCTTGCCAAAGGACACAACGGACGTGAAGGTGGGGATTGAACCCCAGTAACCAGCAACCCTCCGATTGCTGGCACGGCCACTCTACCAACTTCGCCACAACTTCCTTCATTTTACTTTATTCTTGGTATTCTTCTCAACTTTTCTTGCTTTTTTATCACTTATCTTTCCAGGGATTTGTTATATATTGTACATATTATATAAAATAACAATATATCAGTATATATTATATACTGTATAATATGTAAGTATTACGTATATGTTATATTGCTACTATGGTACATTTTTAGTCTACTTTATACCTTTTGTTTACGCCCTCTTTTTGTGCCCTTGTGTGCATTATCCTTTACATCCTTATCCTTTCCCATCCTTTGTAACTGAGCTACTGTGTGGAACAATTTCGCTTGTGGATCATTAAAATGTGTCCAAGTCTAAAATATATCAACACGCAGCCATTGGTGCAAGAGAATAAACACCATGATATAAGATTTTTTTTATTGATAGACATATGCCCTTTTACAAATTAGATTTTTAACATTTTCCAAAAGAAAGCCTATGACATGACATGCTCTATGTCCAATAGAGGGCGCTATTGAGTTCTAAAGGAGAATTATAACAAAAAAATTAAAAAACAAAAGCAGAATGCACATTCCATTCCACGCAGGATTTGGTCAACAAGCATAAAAAAGTAGAAAAATAACAGTTACAATATGTTTGTTTTTTTTGCTTTATGTGGTGTGAAGTGAACAATCAGACCTTTTTTCTTGTTATTCTGTGTCACTTCGTGGTTCTTTCAGCAAAAGGCGCTTCCCGTTGGAAGGCAGTGGAACCTCTGTTTTCACAACCACTGGTGACTTTGTTTTTCTGAGACGGAAAACAATCCATAAAATATTATGAAACATAATTTATTTAAAAATAAATATTTAAGTATATATATATATATATATATATATAATATACTGTAGATGTGTGTAATATATATCATGCGCACACACACAAAAGGAAGCTTTCCTAAAGTAAATGGGCCGTGTGTAAATTATTAATTGGTGGTAGTTTTTCTTAAAATTCAAGTAAAATACTCATTAAAAATATCAATTGTGGGTCTTACCCTTGCTTGTCAAGCAGCTCCAGGCCGTCGTTGATTTTCTTCAACATTTCATAACGTTCACGGCCACAAATCTGTGTTAAAAATGGCACATTAAAAATAAAAGGGGCGTTGATTAGCGACATTCTGAATAGGATCCTCCGCTTGTCTTGACTTACTTCCAGACGGTAAATGTCTTTGTCCTCCTCGTCAGCACTAGAGGTGGTCCTGGGCTTCTTCAGGCGGGCGGCAGAGGTGCCCGAGGAGCTCTCTGTGAAAATGAACAATGACAAAGGTGAGCAACCTGTGAACCGGTCGCGGGCATTAGATGTGCACATCCGCCATGTCATTCAATTTCAGAAAAACTTTTTTTTTTACAGGCCTGTGCGCACACTTTGAGAAGAAAAAGAGGAAAACGAACAAAAAAAGAGGACAATTTCTGCATGCATGCAAGCCCTGAAAGAACAATTAGAAAATCAAGACTACAATTCCTGCAGTAGGGTGCATTTGTACACTATATTTGACCTTTACATATATTGTCATCTACCAACCTTTTTGACACTTACATGTCCCATGTAATGTACCACATATTTTTTTGTTTTGTAGTAGATCATTTACTAACATTATCATTGAAAATGTCATGTAAATTCTATATAATGCAATCAAAGAACTGGAAAACAGTCACTAGGGCTATAGCCACGCTCCATCAGGTAATATACTTCCGCTGTTAAGACCTCTGTTTGAATCCATCCAGCCATCCATTTTCCTCCGCTTATCAGTCTTGTCAAAAATATACCTTCTTGCTGGCTACTAATAAATGCTCTAGAACAGGGATGTCCAACCTGTAGCTGAAAAATAGCTTCCCCTAATTGAAAGACCAGCATATATATATATATATATATATATATATATATATATATATATATATATATATATATATATATATATATATACATATATATACTGTGTATATATGTATATATATATACTGTGTGTGTATATATATATATATATATACCGTAATTTCCGGACTATAAGCCGCACCTGACTATAAGCCGCACCAGCTAAATTTAGGGGAAAATACAGATTGCTCCATATATAAGCCGCACCCGACTATAAGCCGCAGGGTTTTGATGTGTAATTAGCGTAGTATATAGGGGTTCCTGCTACCACGGAGGGGATTGTCGGGACAGAGATGACTGTTTGGGAACGCAAAGCGTCCCATTTATTAACAATAAATCTTTCAATCATTCAATCAAACTTTCACATCTCAACAGCATTCATGCAGAGTACAAATAATACAACGGTGCAAAGTAATACAAAGTGCTCGCCTGTACGTTATCAAAATAACCAGCCTACCGGTATATGAAAAGTCAGTCTTTAATCATTGTGTCATCGTCTTCCTCCTGCGTACTAAAACCACCGAAATCCTCTTCGTCGGTGTCTGAGAAGAACAGGCCGTATATAAGCCGCACCCTTGTATAAGCCGCAGGGACCAGAACGAGGGGAAAAAGTAGCGGCTTATAGTCCGGAAATTACGGTATATATATATATATATATATATATATATATATATATATATATATATATATATATATAGGGATGATGTTTGATAAGAAATTATCGAGTTTGAGCCTATTATCGAATCCTCTTATCGAACCGATTCCTTATCGATTCTCTTATCGAGTCCAGATAGGTTGTTGTATATGGGAAAAAACACACAATATTTGGTTTAACAAAAGCTCACTTTTATTATATAAGAAACAAATAAAATCTAATAAATAAATAAATATTGACTGTTACCCCCCTAAAAAAATAAAAATAAATAAATAAATATTGACTGTTGTTACCCAAAGTATATTAAGTGGGATTTTTCAGAAAAACAAATATATACAGTAACACAAAAACAACCTGTCTCTGTGATCACTATAGGTGTATAAATAATAATATAGTGTTAAATAAAATCAGTCCCTTGGGCACAAAACTTAAAATAATACAGCTCTCCAAAAAGTGCACTTCTGCTGCTATTTGACATAACTGTTTGTTATGATGCTTTGACATTTTTGCACTTTATTTCTTTATTAAAAGAAAATTCTATGAAGAGAAAAGTTGTTTGCAAATCTGGTTACAGTGCCAAAAAATGAAAAGTTAAAGCTAACAAAAGAAATACACTTTATTGAGTTAACATTATTTCTTTATAGGGTAGATACCGGTAGATAGGTAGATGTGATGTTATGTTATGAGCTAGGGAATATAACAACTACACTACCCAGCATGCAACGGGAGTGACGAGCATGCGCGGTAGCCCCGAAAAGGGTTGTTGCATGTCGTCACCCGGCAGCTAAGAATGAGGTTATGAGCATGCTGTAAACGTCAAGAACTCAGCCAACACGCCTCGTCTGCATTATTTATAATTAGACCGACACCACATATACAGTGTGATTTTGTTTTGTTTACAAAGAAAGAAAAACAAAAGCTAAAAAAGGGAGATGTCTAATATGTTGTGTATATATATATATGTATGTGCTGCGGTTGCTTTAAGAACGTTGCGACAGCTGCCGTAAAGGAGGTGCGTTGCTAGCTTGGTTGCTATGTTTCCGGTTGGTCGCAAAAGTGTTCGTCATGTGTTTGTACCCTGCTCAAATCTCTCAGTAAAGTTATTCATTGGATTATACCTTTTGTTTTGAACTTTATTACACCTTGGAGCGCTTTCTGCTTTCTCTATCTGCGCTTAATGACTGAGCTACGTGACGTAATTTGTTGTGATGTCTCAAGGGGCATTTCTGGTCGGGACGGGATTCGTTCCCAGCGATTCGAATAAAGAACCAACTCTTTTTCTTTACTATAGTGGTCTCGATAACGGGTACCGGTTCTCAAAAAGGGATTCGAGTCCGAGTTCTTATCGAACAATATATATATATATATTATTAGGGCTGGGCGATATGGCCTTTTATTAATATCTCGATATTTTTAGGCCATGTCACGATACACGATATATATCTCGATATTTTGCCTTAGCCTTGAATTAACACTTGATGCATATAATCACACACATACATATACATTATATATATATATATATATATAATATATATATATATATATATATATATATATATATATATATATATATATATATATATATATATATATATATATATACACACACACAC
>NC_084742.1:49816366-49826366 GCF_033978785.1 Entelurus aequoreus
ACGTACTATGTTGAAGGGGGCAGAAAAATATAAGATTTTTCTTCATCCTGCTCCTTCTCAGGCATTGGTGTGTAAATGTATAATTTAAAAATTGAGGTATAATTGTCTATCGATCAAAGATGCACATCAATGAAGGAGATAAATAAAAATGAAATGAAATGAAATAAGACACGTCGGGGTGCCCCTGTGAAAGAAATATTGCATCAAAAATCGTCTCTGTCTGGAGCCAACGGGAGGAGGGTGGGGGGTGGAGTTTACAGTTACGGTAGCACAATTAGCCCCGAACGGGTTAACATCACCACGTCTGTATCAGCGCTGGGGTCCAGTGCACCACACTTTTGTATTGTCGCTCGCTCCTTCGGCGGAGTGCTCGTCTTCCCCGCCCGGACTGTTTACAACGGGGGCGGGAGCGAGCAGGCGGGCGAGGGAGGAAGGCAGGGAGGGAGGAAGGAAGAGCGTGTGTCATAGAAAAGCGGCAAAATGTTTCTCTGCTTGCATTACGCAAGTGACGTCAATGCATACTTGCCAACCTTGAGACCTCCGAATTCGGGAGATGGGGGGGGTTGAGTTGGGCGGGGTTAGGGGTAGCGGGGGTGTTTTTGTAGCCCGGAAGAGTTAGGGCTGCAAAGGATTCTGGGTATTTGTTCTGTTGTGTTTATGTTGTGTTTAGGTGCGGATGTTCTCCCGAAATGTGTTTGTCATTCTTGTTTGGTGTGGGTTCACAGTGTGGCGCATATTTGTAACAGTGTTAAAATATAAATAAAATAAAATATGACCACCCTCAGTGTGACATGTATGGCTGTTCCTCAAGTATGTCTTGCAATAACCTGCGTGTGTCTCTAGAAGCCTCATACAACATGTGTCTGGGCTGGCACGCTGTTAGTATGGAGAAAAAGATGATGCGGTGACAGATTCTAGAGGACACTGATGACGGTGCCATCACGGCACGCCCTCGATATTGTCGAGAGCCTCATACCACAACGTGATTGGTAGATTTCTTCAGCTCCGCACACAACGCTGTCAAGCGCCATTCATTTAAAACTCGCGGGCCGCACTAACATTAAACTTTCATATTAAGGTGGGGGTCGCAAAATAACGTCTCCCGGGCCACAATTGGCCCACGGGCCGCGTGTTTGAGACCCCTGCTCTAAAGGATATCACCACATGGGCTCAGGAACACTTCAGAAAACCACTGTCACTAAATACAGTTGGTCGCTACATCTGTAAGTGCAAGTTAAAGCTCTACTATGCAAAGCGAAAGCCATTTATCAACAACATCCAGAAACGCCGCCGGCTTCTCTGGGCCCGAGATCATCTAAGATGGACTCATGCAAAGTGGAAAAGTGTTCTGTGGTCTGGCGAGTCCACATTTCAAATTGTTTTTGGAAATATTCGACATCGTGTCATCCGGACCAAAGGGGAAGCGAACCATCCAGACTGTTATCGACGCAAAGTTCAAAAGCCAGCATCTGTGATGGTATAGGGGTGCATTAGTGCCCAAGGCATGGGTAACTTACACATTTGTGAAGGCACCATTAATGCTGAATGGTACATACAGGTTTTGGAACAACATATGCTGCCATCTAAGCGCCGTATTTTTCATAGACGCCCCTCCTTATTTCAGCACGTTACAACAGCGTGGCTTCGTAAAAAAAGAGTTCGGGTACTTTCCTGGCCCACCTGCAGTCCAGACCTGTCTCCCATCGAAAATGTGTGCCGCATTATGAAGCGTAAAATACGACAGCGGAGACCCCGGACTGTTGAACGACTGAAGCTCTACATAAAACAAGAATGGGAAAGAATTCTACTTTCAAAGCTTCAACAATTAGTTTCCTCAGTTCCCAATCGTTTATTGAGTGTTATTAAAAGAAAAGGTGATGTAACACAGTGGTGAACATGCCCTTTCCCAACTACTTTGGCACGTGTTGCAGCCATGAAATTCTAAGTTAATTATTAATTGCAAAAAAAAAAATAAAGTTTATGAGTTTGAACATCAAATATCTTGTCTTTGTAGTGCATTAATTGAATATGGGTTGAAAAGGATATTCAAATCATTGTATTCCGTTTATATTTACATCTAACACAATTTCCCAACTCATATGGAAACAGGGTTTGTATATATATATATATATGTATGTGTGTATATATATATATATATATATATATATATACACACACACATCTATATATATATATATACACACACACACACACATATACATACATATGTATATATACATATATATGTATATATATATACACACATATATATATATATATGTATATATACATATATGTATGTATATATACATATGTATGTATATGTGTGTGTGTGTATATATATATATATACTGTATATATATACATACACACACATATACATACATATGTATATATACATATATATATATATATATATATATATATATATATATATATATATATATATATATATACATACATATATATATACATACATACATACATACATACATACATACATATATATATATATATATATATACAGTGGGGCAAAAAAGTATTTAGTCATACCACCCATTGACAATCAATGGGTGGCTGACTACATACTTTTTTGCCCCACTGTATATATATGTATATATATATATATATATATATATACACACACACACAGGGTTTCCCCTACATGTAAACGATGGTGGCGCAACGCCACGGCAAGATTACTGCCACCATACTTCTTTTTTTTCTCTCCATGAAAAATTGATGTGATGTATTGTATGAATGGATATACCGTATATACGGTAGTCTACCAGTTAGACCCCTTGGGTCAAAAAGTTTGGAAACCCCTTCTCTAGAACTAAAACTGGTTCGGAACCAACAGTGTTGGAATTGTAATTATCGAAATATGATTAGCAGCAAACTAGGCAGCCGTCAACGTTGCCAAACTAGGCAGCCGTCAACGAGAGCAAACGCAGGCGGCAACAAGTAAGCTGGCTAGATGATGCTTAGTAAACTAACTAGCAAGCTTTATTCTGCGCTCCAGGAAGAACAGCGAGTACCTGCAGCTGAGGCGAGCAATTTGGTTTGGACTGTATTTTTTTATATCGTTGTGGGTTTACATAATTCACCCACATAACTTTTGTTATTGTCAGACGGGTTTTCACAGGACAAATTTCCAGTGTTGTGTGTTGCGTTGAGAAACTACGGCTGTATAGATACTGCTCGATTGTTGATAAGAAAATAAAGTTTGAATGTTATTAAAACAATTAGCTCCATCTTTTGACAGTTGTCCTTCGACTTTCGTCCTTACATGCTACAATATTTCAGTAAAAAAAAAACACAGAAATTATATTTTGAGGCAAAAATTAATGTTCCCCGCCTCTTGACATCCAAATCACTGCCGTTGTGTTCTAGGGCTGGATACTTCACCTTTGCCCCCAGTACCGCTCACACTGGTGAATGAATGGTAGGTGGTGGTCGGAAGGGCAGTAGGCGCAAACTGGCAGCCACGATTCCGTCAGTCTACCCCAGGGCAGCTGTGGCTACGAAAGTAGCTTACCACTATCAGGTGTGAATGAATGATGGGTTCTCACTTCTCTGTGAAGCGCTTTGAGTGTCTAGAAAAGCGCTATATAAATCTAATCCATTATTCATTATTATTATTTGAAAATGCTTTAACGGACATTTCACATACCTGAATGTAAAATTCTAAACATGCATGTGAACTCATTTAGCAACTCTATCCTAAAGCCACGCCCTCTCAACTAATATACTTAATTTGTTGTGACCTCGGTTTACATCTGTCACGTCAAAATATAACTTCTCGATGGCTACTCCTAAATGCTCTAGAACTACAACTGCTTCGGAACTAACAGTGTTCGGATTGTAATCATCCAAATATGATTAGCAGCAAAGTAAAAATCTGTCAACGTGGCTTGGAGAGCGAACGCAGGTGACAACAAGTAAGCAGGCTAGATGATGCAAACCAGAAAGCGCCCCCGATTGTCTACCTGTCCTGCAGTTCAGCGCGAGCAACAGCTGAGTACCCGTGGCTGAGGCGAGCGTTCAACAAATTTTGGCTGGATCCTATTTTTTTTATATTTAATTTTAAAAAAGCAGGAAAGATATTTTGACAGCATAACCTGTGCTGGATAACTTCAGAAAGCATCAAAAGATTACCTTGGAATGTTTTGTATTATCTTCAGCTTTATCTGGGGCAATTAGTGCAAAAGACGACTACCATCAAACATAACATCACATTACAGGTTGGCTTGTTAAACGTTAACTATCTTGCTAGACCTTAGTGTACCATGCTCTCAGTTCAGCAAACATCGAAGGATTAACTCAGGACCTTGATTTTTTTTTTGGCTTTTGTTTACTAACTTAAAGACCGTTTTTCCGTGCCTTGGTGTTTGCTTCAGTTTTTTCAAGCAATGCAGTTTCAACACCTACTTCGTTTGGCCCCGTTGTCCACCTTGGAGGCGTTCTCCTCCTCAATTTTGCGGTCGCGGCCCGGACAGGCACAAACACGCACCTCGAAACATCTGCGACCCAATGCATTGCCACTGGGGTGAAAGACAAAATCTGTTTCTTAGAGGCCTGAGCAAGGCTGGAGTTACAAGACAATGAAATACAAAGCTGAAAAACTGGGCACTTACTCGGGGGTCTCGAGGGTCATGATGGTGAGGATTGGCCTGCGGTTCATGCCCCCCATGCATGAACTGTTACACATGTAGCTGAGAAGTATAGTGGTCATCTCAGATCCAAGCTAAAACAGAAAAAGATTTAAGCAAGTAAAATATTTATAAATTAAAGTAATAATTACTACAAAAACAATAATGTAAATAATAATAAAAATGTGTGCGCGTATACATATATATATATATATATATACATATATATATATATATATATATATACATATACATATATATACATATGTATATATATATATATATATATATATATATATATATATATATATATATATATATATATATATATATATATATATATATATATATATATATATCAATAATATTTCTGTATGTATACTTTTGACCCAGCAGATTTGGTCACTTTTTCAGTAGACCCATAATAAAGCCTTAAGGTGTCGCTTCTGGAGCAAGGGCTTCCTTCTTGCATGGTAGCCTCTCAGTCCATGGCGATGCAAAACACGCTTGACTGTGGACACTGACACCCGTGTTATAGCATCTTCCAATTCATTGCAGACCTGCTTTTTAGTGGTTCTCGGTTGACTCTTGATCATCCTGACCAATTTTCTCTCAGCAGCAGATGATAGCTTGCGTTTTCTTCCTGATCGTGGCAGTGACAAAACGGTACCCTGCACTTTATACTTACGAACAATTGTTTGCACAGTTGCTCTTGGGACTTTAAGCTGCTTTGAAATGGCTCCAAGTGACTTTCCTGACTTGTTCAAGTCAAAAATATTTTGTTTTTTCAGATCTGTGCTGAGTTCCTTTGACTTTCCCATTGTCACGTTTGTAACCGAGTCTAATGACTGCATCACATGAGGCCTATTTAAATGGGCTCAGAGAAGTCAACAGGTGTCGTCAATCATAATCACTCACATGAAGTTAAGAGGCCATGCCATGAAGCTAATTTGATTTGATTGTAACTTTTCTACATCACTAAAATTGATAATGTATGTTGCTGTATGTATACTTTTGACCCAGCAGATTTGGTCACATTTTCAGTAGACCCATAATAAATTCATAAAAGAACCAAACTTTATGAATGTTTTTTGTGACAAACAAGTATGTGCTCCAATCACTCTATTACAAAAAAATAAGAGTTGTAGAAATTATTGGAACTTCAAGACAGCCATGACATTATGTCCTTCACAAGTGTCTGTAAACTTCTGACCACGACTGTATATATGCACATATATGTACATTAGGGATGTCCCGATCCAGGTTTTTGCACTTCCGATCCGATACCGATATTGTTTTTGCACTTCCGATCCGATACTGACCGATACCGACCGATACTGGCCTATCCGAGCATGTATTTAAAGTTTAAAGTTATTTAGCCTACTTAGTTGTCAGAATCATGTTGAAAAGGGTTTTAGTACTCTTGATAACAACTAGCCAGCTGAATTAGGGGAGTTTAAATAATACACAATGGTTGGTAACAAGAAACTGACCTGTTTATTCAAGGATAAACACAAAATAGACAAAATTATACATGACAAACAGAAATGGCATCATTGAACTAGGGCTGGGCAATATGGCCTTTTTTTAATATTGCGATATTTTAAGGCCATATTGCGATACACGATATATATCTCGATATTTTGCCTTAGCCTTGAATGAACACTTGATGCATATAATCACAGCAGAATGATGATTCTATGTGTTTTGATTGATTGATTGAGACTTTTATTAGTAGGTTGCACAGTGAAGTACATATTCCGTACAATTGACCACTAAATGGTAACACCCGAATAAGTTTTTCAACTTGTTTGAGTCAGGGTCCACTTAAATTGATTCATGATACAGATAAATACTATCAGATATATACTATCATCATAATACAGTCATCACACAGGATAATCACATTGAATTATTTACATTATTTATAATCCGGGGTGTGTAGTGGGGCGCCGGATGTAAGTGTCAAAAAGACAGCCAAAAGAGTTTGATATGAGAATAAATCTAAAGTCAAAATATAGGGTAGAAATGCACCCATTTGCAGGAAATGTAGTCTTGATTTTCAAAATTTTCTTTCAAGGCTTGCATGTCTACATTAAAACGTTCTTCTTCATACTGCATATGTTACTTTTAAACTTTCATGCAGAGAAGGAAATCACAACTAAAAAAATCACTAATTTTTTCATACGGTGTTGATGTGGAAATTTTTGCCTCTGCATTTTGATGGTGTGGGCGTGTGGCACCGAATGGAGATAAGCGTCTCGACAGACGTTACAATATTTGAACAATGATGACGAAAACTGTTTTCTCTGTCGTGTCAGTGTGTCGAAAATTGTTATGCGCTTATTTGTTTATTTGATTTTGTGCGTGGCATATAATTGCTATGCGCAGAGGACGCTTGAGCAGTGCGCAATTGCACAGGCGCGCACCTTAGAGGGAACGTTGCTCGCACGGCTGCGGTAGCATCACAGCTAACGTTAGCCATGCTGCTACCTCTCTGCTCGGGGAGGGCGTATACGTATGTGACGTATGACGTGACAGTATGTGACATGTGTAAGGTGCGCTTGCTGTCTGTGAGAGGGAGACACAGAAAAGAGTGAGAAGAGCCGGTCGTGTAATGCCAGCAGCTAAAAGCAACTGCGTGAGAATCCACAGACCTGTGGATGTGTTGAAGGTGTGCTGGAAAATGCGGAACAGAAAATAGGGAGCAGCAGAAAAGTGGAATGTATTATTTAAATCGGTGCGTTGGAAAACACGGACCGGCGTTTTTTTTTTAAAAACTGGATCTGGATCGGCATTTTCCCATGCCTTGCCGATACGCATATTTTGGCAAATATCAGCGGCCGATCCGATCCAAATATCGGATCGGGACATCCCTAATGTACATACATATATATGCACGTATATGTACATACATATATACAAACCCCGTTTCCATAGGAGTTGGGAAATTGTGTTAGATGTAAATATAAACGGAATACAATGATTTGCAAATCCTTTTCAACACATATTCAATTGAATGCACTACAAAGACAAAATATTTGATGTTCAAACTCATAAACTTTATTTTTTTTTGCAAATAATGATTAACTTAGAATTTCATGGCTGTAACACGTGCCAAAGTAGTTGGGAAAGGGCATGTTCACCACTGTGTTACATGGCCTTTCCTTTTATCAACACTCAGTAAACGTTTGGGAACTGAGGAGACACATTTTTTAAGCTTCTCAGGTGGAATTCTTTCCCATTCTTGCTTGATGTACAGCTTAAGTTGTTCAACAGTCCGGGGGTCTCCGTTGTGGTATTTTAGGCTTCATAATGCGCCACACATTTTCAATGGGAGACAGGTCTGGATTACAGGCAGGCCAGTCTAGTACCCGCACTCTTTTACTATGACGCCACGTTGATGTAACACGTGGCTTGGCATTGTCTTGCTGAAATAAGCAGGGTAACGTTGCTTGGATGGCAACATATGTTGCTCCAAAACCTGTATGTACCTTTCAGCATTAATGGCGTCATCACAGATGTGTAAGTTACCCATGTCTTGGGCACTAATACACCCCCATACCATCACAGATGCTGGCTTTTCAGCTTTGCGCCTATAACAATCAGGATGGTTCTTTTCCTCTTTGGTCCGGAGGACACGACATCCACAGTTTCCAAAAACTATTTGAAATGTGGACTCGTCAGACCACAGAACACTTTTCCACTTTGTATCAGTCCATCTTAGATGAGCTCAGGCCCAGCGAAGCAGACGGCGTTTCTGGGTGTTGTTGATAAACGGTTTTCGTCTTGCATAGGAGAGTTTTAACTTGCACTTACAGATGTAGCGACCAACTGTAGTTACTGACAGTGGGTGTCTGAAGTGTTCCTGAGCCCATGTAGTGATATCCTTTACACACTGATGTCGCTTGTTGATGCAGAACAGCCTGAGGGATCGAAGGTCACAGGTTTAGCTACTTACGTAGATGGTGAAATCCCTGAATTCCTTGCAATAGCTGGTTGAGAAAGTTTTTTCTTAAACTGTTCAACAATTTGCTCACGCATTTGTTGACAAAGTTGTGACCCTCGCCCCATCCTTGTTTGTAAATGACTGAGCATTTCATGGAATCTACTTTTATACCCAATCATGGCACCCACTTGTTCCCAATTTGCCTGTTCACCTGTGGGATGTTCCAAATAAGTGTTTGATGAGCATTCCTCAACTTTATCAGTATTTATTGCCACCTTTCCCAACTTCTTTGTCACGTGTTGCTGGCATCAAATTCTAAAGTTAATGATTATTTGCAAAAAAAAATGTTTATCAGTTTGAACCTCAAATATGTTGTCTTTGTAGCATATTCAACTGAATATGGGTTGAAAATGATTTGCAATTCATTGTATTACGTTTATATTTACATCTAACACAATTTCCTAACTCATATGGAAACGGGGTTTGTATATACATACATATATATGCACATATATGTACAAACCCCGTTTCCATTTGAGTTGGGAAATTGTGTTAGATGTAAATAGAAACGGAATACAATGACTTGCAAATCCTTTTCAACCCATATTCAATTGAATGCACTACAAAGACAAGATATTTGATGTTCAAACTCAAACTTTATTTTTTTTGCAAATAATAATTAACTTAGAATTTCATGGCTGCAACACGTGCCAAAGTAGTTGGGAAAGGGCATGTTCACCACTGTGTTACATCACCTTTTCTTTTAACAACACTCAATAAACGATTGGGAACTGAGGAAACTAATTGTTGAAGCTTTGAAAGTAGAATTCTTTCCCATTCTTGTTTTATGTAGAGCTTCAGTCGTTCAACAGTCCGGGGTCTCCGCTGTTGTATTTTACGCTTCATAATGCGGCACACATTTTCGATGGGAGACAGGTCTGGACTGCAGGTGGGCCAGGAAAGTACCCGCACTCTTTTTTTACGAAGCCACGCTGTTGTAACACGTGCTGAATGTGGCTTGGCATTGTCTTGCTGAAATAAGCAGGGGCGTCCATGAAAAAGACGGTGCTTAGATGGCAGCATATGTTGTTCCAAAACCTGTATGTACCTTTCAGCATTAATGGTGCCTTCACAGATGTGTAAGTTATCCATGCCTTGGGCACTAATGCACCCCCATACCATCACAGATGCTGGCTTTTGAACTTTGCGTCGATAACAGTCTGGATGGTTCGCTTCCCCTTTGGTCCGGATGACACGATGTCGAATATTTCCGAAAACAATTTGAAATGTGGACTCGTCAGACCACAGAACACTTTTCCACTTTGCATGAGTCCATCTTAGATGATCTCGGGCCCAGAGAAGCCGGTGGCGTTTCTGGATGTTGTTGAAAAATGGCTTT
>NC_084742.1:49833866-49836366 GCF_033978785.1 Entelurus aequoreus
TTCAGGAGTGGACAGCTGCTGGAGTCAGTGCTTCAAGATCCACCACCAAGAGACGCTTGAAAGACATGGGTTTCAACTGCCGCATACCTCGTGTCAAGCCACTGTTGACCAAGAAACAGCGCGAAAAGCGTCTCACCTGGGCTAAGGAAAAAAAGAGCTGGACTGCTGCTGAGTGGTCCAAAGTCATGTTTTCTGACGAAAGCAAATTTTGCATTTCCTTTGGAAATCGAGGTCCCAGAGTCTGGAGGAAGACAAGAGAGGCACAGGATCCACGTTGCCTGAAGTCTAGTGTAAAGTTTCCACAATCAGTGATGGTTTGGGGTGCCATGTCATCTGCTGGTGTCGGTCCACTCTGTTTCCTGAGATCCAGGGTCAACGCAGCCGTCTACCAGCAAGTTTTAGAGCACTTCATACTTCCTGCTGCTGACCTGCTCTATGGAGATGGAGATTTCAAGTTCCAACAGGACTTGGCGCCTGCACACAGCGCAAAATCTACCCGTGCCTGGTTTACGGACCATGGTATTTCTGTTCTAAATTGGCCCGCCAACTCCCCTGACCTTAGCCCCATAGAAAATCTGTGGGGTATTGTGAAAAGGAAGATGCAGAATGCCAGACCCAAAAACGCAGAAGAGTTGAAGGCCACTATCAGAGCAACCTGGGCTCTCATAACACCTGAGCAGTGCCAGAAACTCATCGACTCCATGCCACGCCGCATTAACGCAGTAATTGAGGCAAAAGGAGCTCCAACCAACTATTGAGTATTGTACATGCTCATATTTTTCATTTTCATACTTTTCAGTTGGCCAACATTTCTAAAAATCCCTTTTTTGTATTAGCCTTAAGTAATATTCTAATTTTGTGACACACGGAATTTTGGATTTTCATTTGCTGCCACTTCAAATCATCAAAATTAAATGAAATAAACATTTGAATGCATCAGTCTGTGTGCAATGAATAAATATAATGTACAAGTTACACCTTTTGAATGCAATTACTGAAATAAATCAAGTTTTTCAAAATATTCTAATTTACTGGCTTTTACCTGTATATATATACACATATACGTACATATATATACATACATATATATACATACATATATATATACACATATATATATATACATATATACACTACCGTTCAAAAGTTTGGGGTCACCCAAACAATTTTGTGGAATAGCCTTCATTTCTAAGAACAAGAATAGACTGTCGAGTTTCAGATGAAAGTTCTCTCTTTCTGGCCATTTTGAGCGTTTAATTGACCCCACAAATGTGATGCTCCAGAATCTCAATCTGCTCAAAGGAAGGTCCGTTTTGTAGCTTCTGTAACGAGCTAAACTGTTTTCAGTTGTGTGAACATGATTGCACAAGGGTTTTCTAATCATCAATTAGCCTTCTGAGCCAATGAGCAAACACATTGTACCATTAGAACACTGGAGTGATAGTTGCTGGAAATGGGCCTCAATACACCTATGTAGATATTGCACCAAAAACCAGACATTTGCAGCTAGAATAGTCATTTACCACATTAGCAATGTATAGAGTGTATTTCTTTAAAGTTAAGACTAGTTTAAAGTTATCTTCATTGAAAAGTACAGTGCTTTTCCTTCAAAAATAAGGACATTTCAATGCGACCCCAAACTTTTTAACGGTAGTGTATATATACATATACACATATACATATACACACACACACACATATATATATATATATATATATATATATATATATATATATATATATATATATATATATATATATATATATATATATATATATATATATATATATATATATATATATATATATATATATATATATATATATATATATATATATATATATATATATATATATATATATATATATATATATATATATATACACATATATATATATACCGTAATTTCCGGACTACAAGCCGCACCTGACTATAAACCGCACCAGCTAAATTTAGGGGAAAATACAGATTGCTCCATATATAAGCCGCACCAGACTATAAGCCGCAGGGTTTTGATGTGCAATTACCGTAGTATATAGGGGTTCCTGCTACCACGGAGGGGATTGTCGGGACAGAGATGACTGTTTGGGAACGCAAAGCGTCCCATTTATTAACAATAAATCTTTCAATCATTCAATCAAACTTTCACATCCTTGACATGGCGAACAGCATTCGTGCAGAGTACAAATAATACAACGGTGCAAAGTAATACAAAGTGCTCGCCTGTACGTTATCAAAATAACCAGCCTACCGGTATATGAAAAGTCAGTCTTTAATCATTGTGTCATCGTCTTCCTCATGCGTACTAAAACCACCGAAATCCTCTTTGTCAGTGTCGGAGAAGAACAGGCCGTAAATAAGCCGCACCCTTGTATAAGCCGCAGGGACCAGAACGAGGGGAAAAAGTAGCGGCTTATAGTCCGGAAATTACTGTATATATATATATATATATATACATATACATATATGTATATAAATACACACATACATATATATATA
>NC_084742.1:49841366-49896855 GCF_033978785.1 Entelurus aequoreus
TTTTTTAACCTGAAAACCAATTTAAGTAAGAGTTTGTATAAATGGGTACATGTAGCCTATTATTTACGCTTTGTCTAGTGATGCACCGAAAATTTGGTCACCAGGCTATTTTTGGTCTATCTCGGCCGAAATTAATCACTGAAACAGCACTGCTGAAACAGGATGTTGTGATGACGTACACGGCACAGGCGATTGTCTGGAGTGGAGGCAGCATGTCTGAGATGTGGATGTACTTTAATATATCCGAGATGCACCCACGCTATCTACAAAATGTGCAATGGGCAAATAAATAAATAAAGAGGAACTGCGTGTGTACATATCTGTATTGGCACAACAGGGGAGCTTAGTTAACTACATTACCTGCCGCTCTTTAAACTACATGTGCAGATCTGTCTGTTATTTAATTGTTTAACTAAGTTTGAAGCAAAGATGGCAATACTGTATTGCCACCTTTTGCGGGTCTTGTTTAAAAGCAGTGTTTGCAGCACGGCGCGTCCGTGTTTAAAGCGTCACCTTTATCGATAGTTTTGAAGCCCAAATGCCTCCATATTGAGCTTCACGTACCATCATTATTAACCAGTAGAATTGCCATTTTTTTGCCATTCTTCCTGTCCAAACTGTTTTTGTTTGTATGTGCTCTGTGTGTGCATTTTGACACACAACATTATGCGCCTCTCGGCTCTGTACTTCACCGCCGCACGGCAGAATGCTACTGAAAAAAAAGTACCGGTATTTTTCATGGACCGTATAGTATCGTCTTTTAATTCATTAGTAACGTGATACTTTATCAGTAGTGGTATACTACTTGCCAGAGGACCTCAGGGCTGCGGCGAACGTTCATGTTTTTAAGAGCAGGCTTAAGACCCACCTTTTTGATTTGGCTTTTAACTGATAATAATTATTTTATTGAAGTCATTTGTATTTTACTTTTTATCCTATTAATTATGCAATATTTGATTTAGTTCTATTTATTTGGTCTGACGACCTCCTGGTGCAGATGGCTCCTGTGATAGTGTTTACTTACATGTCTCTTCTGTACTCAGGCATGCAATAATTTGTCCATATAGTTGCATATGTGTGTATGTTGTGTGTGTTTGTGTTTGGTATCTGTGTTCATGCGTACATATGTGAGAACGGGGGATATGTCACCGGGGTATTGTTTTTGACTTTGTAAAGCACTTTGCTTTGCATTTCTTTCATGTATGAAAAGCGCTTTATTGATAAAGTTTGATTGATTGATACCGTACAACCCTAGTTTGAACTTATATGTGCCAGAAGACTCTATATGGAAGCACTAAAAACTACAACAATGCTGACGGGGAAAAGAGGCAGTCAAAGTAGAGCCACGTAAATAAGACCAACAACAAAACGGCACATCCTGAAGAGGTCAGAAAGTGGCTTGAAGATGGTCTGTAAAACATAATCTACGCAAAATTTTGACCAAAGAACCACCATTACATATTATGTAGACCATATAGAAGTGTTTGAATGTAAAAGAAACACCTAATATGACCCATTTAATACTAATGATACATTTTGTTTTATGTAAATATGCAAATTATATGATTACATCATATTGACCACGACCCCAATACACCCCTAATCATGCTCCCACCACCACAAGTATATTGGTCATCTGTGGGAAACCCTGATTCCTACATATATATTTCTTAAAGGCTACAATATTAAAACGAATACAATTAACAAATATTTCAAGACAACACAAACTGTCATTTAAAACAAAATGATCGAAATGCCAATGTTTAAGGGTGGTGACAGTTGGAACCTGGATCAGCTATATGTGTATTTATTTATTTTTAAAATATAATTTAAAAAAATTACCGTTGAGGTGACGGACTTTGCTGTGCCCGACTTCTGGAAGCGAAGCTGGAAGCCGTACTCTCCGGGACAGTCAGTGGTAACGGGGACTGTGGGGATGGTGGAGGGTGCTGCTACCATCACCATAGACGGCGGCAACTCGAAGAGATCTTCGTCAAAATTGTCAGTGAGAGATTGATCGTCGTAAATCGGCAGCAAATGGTTGACAGGTTCCGGCTTCCACATAGAGACGGAGGGGTTGTCCACCGTCTGAATGGTGGAAAAGGATGGAGTCTCCCTGGAGAGGAAATAAACAAAACATACCTCACTTCCGGTTTCTCCTCAAATTTAAATCCCAATCTAAAACTTACACATTCTGCCAAAGCTGCCGGAAGGATTCCTGGCTCATGTGGAATGTTGGGCTCAGAGATAAGTCCATAGATGATTCCTCCATCTTGATGGACCCAGTGAAGGAATACTGCAGAAAAAACTCAATTATTAGGATGAATCAAAAACAACATACTAAAGAACATAATTAAAAACCGTGCTAAGTAGAATTACCCTCAATACTTTTTAGACAGAAAAGTAAAAAATGAAATGAAGAAATTAAAAGCTTTAGTAGCTACTTTGTAATTATTTTTGTCCAGTAAAGACAACACAGAAGTTAATACAAATAACAAAATAAATGAACTAATTAAATAGATGGTTTGGAAAAACAACAGACTGTCTTTGAATCTCAGTAAAACTAAAATAATGCTTCTACTGGTAACAGAAGAGAAAGTCAAACACAAACACAAATAGACAGACTACACATTGATAGGTTATAAGTAACCAAAAGTTTGGGTGTAATATTGATGATGAAATTAACTGGAAATCTCATTAAAATATACACATAAGGTAGCAAGACATATGTAAATAATACATTAAGTAAAATATGTGCTGGACAAAAAAATACTCCATATTCTCTACTGTTTGTTAGTGTTACAATATCTGAGTCATTGTGTAGAAATATGGGCAAATAACTACAAAAGTACACTTTATTCACTAACCGTGTTACAAACAAGGTCAGTTAGAATAATACGTAATGTTCGATATAGATAACATCCATCCATCCATTTTCTACCGCTTATTTCCTTTGGGGTCGCGGGGGGCGCTGGAGCCTATCTCAGCTACAATCGGGCGGAAGGCGGGGTACACCCTGGACAAGTCGCCAACATAAAGTCTTTATTTATTGAATTAAACATTTAGAAATTCAATGATTTGGTGCATTTGCAAACAACTAAAATGATGAACAAAGCAAACTATAACCTGCTATGTACAACAAGTCTTCCCAACAAAAGAAGACAAACATAACCTTAGAGGAAAAAGCTGCTTTAAAACATGTGTATGCAGATACAACACTTAAAACCTACAGTATATCAGTATGTGGAATTAAACTATAGAATGTGTTGACCTTGCAATGAGGTGGTGAGCTGCCTTCCATACAAATGCAGCTGGGATAAGTTCCAGCACCCCTGCAACCCCGAGAGGGACAAGCGGTAGAAAATGGATTGATGGAGCAAATAAGTCAAACAATGTACTTACATTGAAACAGTTCAAATTTTAAGTGTTAGCAAAGTACAAAGAAGAAACAAATCCTGAGAAACACTAACTTTACTGTAAAATTAGACAATGATATTCATCTCAAGTTATTTTTACTTTTTTAACTATCTATTGAGATCTGTATTTTTCGTTATCAGTGGAGAAAATTCTGTATACATGAACAGGAAGTGAATACATGTGTTAGTTATAACTATGCAATGGAAAAGGCAGAGGATTAAATAAACTATGCTCCTTGCAATTCCTTTTCGGACATACTGTATTGAAAAACTGCAAAAATTTGATTGTAATTGTATGATCTGTACAAATAAATTCAAACAGCAAACTTTAAAAACAAAACATGAATTAAAATCAAATAGACCTTACTGAGTAGTGTACAATAAGCGATATTTAAAGTACAGGTAAAAATTATCGGTCAACAAAGTAACAAATATTTTAAAAATGCCAAAAATAAGGTAGCAATTATTTTGTTACGGTTTCTTTTTTGTCTGCCATAATGATTCAATTCACAAAACTAGTCTGTTAAATGACAAAACCAAAACAATGTTCGCTGTTGTGGCATGAATTTGGACAAAATACGAAATGTTGCCGCAGCGAAAACAAAATGTTGGGCCTCAAGATGGACAGACTTATCCTTAAAAGTTAAATACTCATTAACTATGGATAATATTGCGACTAAGAATTAACCGTTAAATAAACGTATAAGCACCTAGATGAGTAAAGTAGTTGTAGTAAACAAAAAATAAGCCGAACTTGCTTGCGTTAGCATACCTAGCATAATTAGCATCCACGCTTGTTAGCATGAGCGAAAGACGTCATTGTAGCGCAGTCGATTGCAGTAACTCCTCTATACACTACCTGGTAATCCTTGCAGATCACTAAACTTATGTGAAGGTGTTCTCTTTAGTGCATGGAAATTGCGAAAAGTCACCAAAATGTTTGGAGGGAAAAATAAGGGGATTCCCACAATTGTCCAAACATAGGAAGGCACCAACTTCTTGCTTCCTTATCCAATCACCAGCGACTTTACTTCCACGCATGCGCGTGTCGTAAAACCATTGTGATAGGTTCACCAAATGTTGGAATTTCCGCAAATACTCGCTAAAAACATAAACACATGTCGATTTAATGATAAACAAGTCATATATGACACATTCATTGATAAAGAATGATCATATTCAGTTTTACTGAGGCACAGGGGTTAGTGCTGGTGTCTCACGATAAGAAAGTCCTGGGTTCTAGGTCTTTCTGTGTGGAGTTTGCATGTCCCCCACGTGACTGCGTGGGTTCTCCCCGAGTATTCCAGCCAGGATAGGTTGAATGGCAACACTGATTGACACTAAGCGTGTGAATGTGAGTGTGAATGATGTCTGTCTATCTGTGCTGGCCCTTGTCCAGGGTGTAACCCGCCTCCCGCCCGAATGCAGCTGGGATAGGCTCCAGCAGTCCCTGCGACCCCGAGAGGGACAAGCGGTAGAAAATTGATGAATTGATGTTTTATATTTTGTATCAAATGAGCACATTTGAGGAGCTATTGCTTGGATGTTTCTGACGTCACGTCATGCTCACATCCCGCCCAAAGAATATACGTGGTGGTCAAGCTAGCTCTGTTTATAATAGGCCCTTTTCCACAAAAAGTTCCAAAACTTTTGGTTTCTGGAACCTCTGATTCCTGGATCTTTAGGTTCCTGTAGAATTGTGTGGTTTGTGTTTCCACCACATTTCACAATGTCCAACAGTCAGAAAGTCGTCATGAATTCATGATGATCAGGCGATTCCTTTTGGTCCATTTTAGCTGTAAATAACAACATATAAATAATAAATGTCAGTGTTCATCTGTAAATAACAATATATAGATAATACATGTCAGTGTTTATTTGTAAATAACAATATATACGTAATAAATGTCAGTTTTATCTGTAAATAATATATACATAATACGTACATGCCAGTGTTAATCTGTAAATAATAATATATACTTAATACATGTCAGTGTTCATCTGTAAATAACAATATATAGATAATAAATGTCAGTGTTTATTTGTAAATAACAATATATACATAATAAATGTCAGTTCTATCTGTAAATAATATATACATAATACATGCCAGTGTTAATCTGTAAATAATAAATACATTATAAATGTCAATGTTTATCTGTAAATAACAATATATACCGTAATTTCCGGACTATAAGCCGCACCTGACTATAAGCCGCACCAGCTAAATTTAGGGGAAAATACAGATTGCTCCATATATAAGCCGCACCCGACTATAAGCCGCAGGGTTTTGATGTGTAATTACCGTAGTATATAGGGGTTCCTGCTACCACGGAGGGGATTGTCGGGACAGAGATGACTGTTTGGGAACGCAAAGCGTCCCATTTATTAACAATAAATCTTTCAATCATTCAATCAAACTTTCACATCTTTGACATGGCGAACAGCATTCGTGCAGAGTACAAATAATACAACGGTGCAAAGTAATACAAAGTGCTCGCCTGTACGTTATCAAAATAACCAGCCTACCGGTATATGAAAAGTCAGTCTTTAATCATTGTGTCATCGTCTTCCTCCTGCGTACTAAAACCACCGAAATCCTCTTCGTCGGTGTCGGAGAAGAACAGGCCGTAAATAAGCCGCACCCTTGTATAAGCCGCAGGGACCAGAACGAGGGGAAAAAGTAGCGGCTTATAGTCCGGAAATTACGGTAAATAATAAATGTCAGTGTTTATCTGTAAACAACATCCATCCATCTATCCATTTTCTACCGCTATTCCGTTTCGGGGTTGCGGGGTGTGTTGTAGCCCATCTCAGTTGCATTCAAAAAAATGTCTGTGTTTATCTGTAAATAACAATATATAAATAATAAATGTCAGTGTTTATCTGTAAATAACAATATATAAATAATAAATGTCAGAGTTTATCTGTAAATAACATCCATCAATCCATTTTCTACCGCCTGTCCCTTCCGGGGTCACGGGGTGTGTTGTAGCCTATCTCAGTTGCATTCAATAAATGCCAGCGTTTAACTGTAAATAACAATATATAAATAATGTCAGTGTTTATCTGTAAATTATATATATATATATATATATATATATATATATATATATATATATATATATATATATATATATATATATATATATATATATATATATATATATATATATATATATATATATATATATATATATATATATATATATATATATATATGTATATATATATAATGTCAGTGTTTATCTGTAAATAACAATATATAAATAATAAACGTGAGTGTTTATCTGTAAATAACAATATATAAAAAATAAATGTCAGTGTTTATTTGAAAATAACAATATGGCGAAGTTGGTAGAGTGGCTGGGCCAGCAATCGGAGGGTTGCTGGTTACTGGGGTTCAATCCCCACCTTCTACCATCCTAGTCACGTCCGTTGTGTCCTTGGGCAAGACACTTCACCCTTGCTCCTGATGGGTGCTGGTTAGCGCCTTGCATGGCAGCTCCCGCCATCAGTGTGTGAATGTGTGTGTGAATGGGTGAATGTGGAAATAGTGTCAAAGCGCTTTGAGTACCTTAAAGGTAGAAAAGCGCTATACAAGTATAACCCATTTATCATTTATTATCATTTATAAATAATAAATGTCGGTGTTTATCTGTAAATAACAATGTATAAATAATAAATGTCAGTGTTTATCTGTAAATAACAATATATACATAATACATGTCAGTGTTTATCTGTAAATAACAATATATAAATAATGTCATGGTTTCTCTTACGCCAACAACACAACACATTGGCTTTAGCATTAGCTTGTTAGCATTAGCATTCTGTTCACCTGGGTTGAGGCCAATAACTACACAAATGGAGTGTCACTGACTACTTTTACAACATGTAATAAAGTGAAATGGTTAAAATTTGATGTTCTTTGCCTTCATTCCACTTGTGTGCTGCCTCCTTTATTTCACATTTATCCAACAAAGTCGGAGTAGTAAGCAGCTGAGGTAGCCGCTTAAATACGCTTAAAAGAGTCCGTCCACTTCTCGTAGCTTCGCCTATCGAAATTAAGTATATAAAACTGCATAGAGTTTGAAGACTATGGCCAGTGCCTGCCCAAGCCTCCATGGGGCCCTAAGCAAAATTTGATTTTGGGGCCCTCTATTTCTGCCAATAATATTGATTGTTGATCATTCACACACCTACTATAAACTCATTGCGGCTCTGGCAGTGTTGTTTACATTATCATATTGTCAACCTGGCATGTCTTTACAAATGACATGTCATTTATAAAGATATGGGGGTGGCCCAGTTAAGAACATAAATAATACCAATGAATGAACGAATGATGTCCAGAGTGCCACATATGGTTCCTAATCTTAAAATGTAGAAAACATTCAGTTACAAGAGTGGCCTGGGGTTGAACAGTCCAAGTGATAAAGCTTTGTATTTACAGTAAAAGTGTCATCTTGTCTCATCAGTCTTGTACATATTAGTCTTTAATTACTAATTTATATTTTTAGTTAATTGTTCATATTTAATGTTTACTTTGTACAAAGAAAGCGCAGTCTACTGAAGTTAAATTCCATGTGTGTTAAACATAACTGGACAATAAAGCTGATTCTGATTCACTTTATTATTTTTGGTAACAAAAACCTGAAACAGCAATGTGCAAAAATAATTCGTAGTGCAAGAAAAACAATAAAGTGCAACAATAAAATCACTTAAATATATATAAAAAGGAACAAATTCAATTGTACAAAAAACAACATAATTAAATTAAATATCAAGCAAATACTTAAAGGCCTACTGAAAGCCACTACTACCGACCACGCAGTCTGATAGTTTATATATCAATGATGAAATCTTAACATTATAACACATGCCAATACGGCCGGGTTAACTTATAAAGTGACATTTTAAATTTGCCGCTAAACTTCCGGTTCGAAACGCCTCTGCGGATGACGTATGCGCGTGACGTAGCCCGGCGAACACGGGTATGCCTTCCACATTGAAGCCGATACGAAAACGCTCTGTTTTCATTTCATAATTCCACAGTATTCTGGACATCTGTGTTCGTGAATCTGTTTCAATCATGTTCATTGCATTATGGAGAAGGAAGCCAAGCAAGCAAAGAAGAAAGTTGTCGGTGCGAAATGGACGTATTTTTCGAACGTAGTCAGCCACAACAGTACACAGCCGGCGCTTCTTTGTTTACATTCCCGAAAGATGCAGTCAAGATGGAAGAACTCGGATAACAGAGACTCTAACCAGGAGGACTTTTGATTTGGATACACAGACGCCTGTAGAGAACTGGGACAACACAGACTCTTACCAGGATTACTTTGATTTGGATGACAAAGACGCAGACGTGCTACTGTGAGTATGCAGCTTTGGCTTTTTTTTGCGTATGTACGTAACTTTTTTAAAATATATAAGCTTTATGAACCTTGGGTTAGGTGAACGGTCTTTTGGGCTGAGTGATTGTGTGTGTTGATCATGTGTTTGAATTGTATTGGCGTGTTCTATGGAGCTAGGAGCTAGCAGAGGAGCTAGCATAACACATACCGTACCTACGTGCGCGTCACGTACGTAACTTTTTAAAAATATATAAGCTTTATGAACCTTGGGTTAGGTGAACGGTCTTTTGGGCTGAGTGATTGTGTGTGTTGATCGGGTGTTTGAATTGTATTGGCGTGTTCTATGGAGCTAGGAGCTAGCAGAGGAGCTAGGAGCTAGCATAACAAACACGCAGGTGTTATTATGCAGGATTAATTTGTGGCATATTAAATATAAGCCTGGTTGTGTTGTGGCTAATAGAGTATATATATGTCTTGTGTTTATTTACTGTTGTAGTCATTCCCAGCTGAATATCAGGTACCGTGAGTATGCAGCCTTGGCTGCTAAACATTCGATAACTTGACCGTATGTGCGCGTCACGTACGTAACTTTTTAAAAATATATAAGCTTTATGAACCTTGGGTTAGGTAAACGGTCTTTTGGGCTGAGTGATGGTGTGTGTTGATCAGGTGTTTGAATTGTATTGGCGTGTTCTATGGAGCTAGGAGCTAGCAGAGGAGCTAGGAGCTAGCATAACAAACACGCAGGTGTTTTTATGCAGGATTAATTTGTGGCATATTAAATATAAGCCTGGTTGTGTTGTGGCTAATAGAGTATATATATGTCTTGTGTTTATTTACTGTTGTAGTCATTCCCAGCTGAATATCAGGTCACCCCCGGCTCTCACAGCATCTTCCCTATCTGAATAGCTTCAACTCCCCACTAGTCCTTCACTTGCACTTTACTCATCCACAAATCTTTCATCCTCGCTCAAATTAATGGGGAAATTGTCGCTTTCTCGGTCCGAATCTCTCTCACTTCATGCGGCCATCATTGTAAACAATAGGGAACTTTGCGTATATGTTCAACTGACTACGTCACGCTACTTCCGGTAGGGGCAAGCCTTTTTTTTATCAGATACCAAAAGTTGCAATCTTTATCGTCGTTGTTCTATACTAAATCCTTTCAGCAAAAATATGGCAATATCGCGAAATGATCAAGTATGACACATAGAATAGATCTGCTATCCCCGTTTGAATAAAAAAAATTCATTTCAGTAGGCCTTTAAACAATATTAATGAACAGAGTTACCAGAAACAAGGTAACATAACGGTTTATAAACAAATATAAAGTTACTACATATTAAAACTATGTAAATGTACATAACGATATGCAAAAAATTTTTGGGGAAAAAATCAAAATAAACTACCTTAAATTAAGGTGCTTAATTCACACATTTGACCATCACATCACAGTTTTGTTCCTCTGTTCTTCACCACCCACACCACTCCACCCACTCAAAAGGATATGTCCTTTTTTGTGACATTGTTTTGCCTCTATCTGCGCTTTTGATGCCCAGTGCGCACTGGCATTGCACGGCAGGCGGCAAACGTCACAGGTGCTGCAGAGGCAGCTTTACAGGAAGAATCACTAGGCCTAGATCAGCAGCAGAACTCTGTTGACCTAAAATTGTGTTTTTGTACAATAATATATCTTTGATCATTTAGAAATCATCAGTCAGACTCGTACATGCAAAAAATAAAAAATAAGAATTTTTTGTTAATTGCTTTTGGGGGCCCCCTGGTGGCCGCGGGACCCTAAGCAAGCGCTTAGTACGCTTATGCCTTGGGCCGGCTCTGACTATGGCTGAGTAAAAACCCTCCAAAATCATTGCACTGATCAGCGTTCGTCAACACAAAGATGCCCCCCAAAAGTTACTGCACTTCGAAAGCCCATTTTGTTCTTTTTTCTCTCCGTTGTCAAGTTTGTTGTAATAGAAATACACAATAAATAAGAAATAAACAAGTCCCCATGTAATTTCCAATGGCTCCATTCAGCCTTTCTGGAAGAAAAAATGCTTGTGTTGTTTTCGGCTGTATGAATCGTTCAATTAAATGCTAAAAAGAGTTCCTTGATAGGTAATTAAAAAGGGAGGAAGTGTGCAAGATTTTACTAAACGACAAGAAAAGCAGCTCACACTTAGGTCCAAAGAAATAGAGTCAAATAATTCATGAGTTTACAGTGATCACTTTGTTAAAGGTTTGTTTGACATACTTTTAACATCCATTGAAGAATTGTCTTAATACTGTTTGTATTTCTTAAACACATGTTTGCTTTGAGTGTTTCGAAAATAACCAACTTGGTGAATGTGAGGAAAACCTACAAGAGACAACAATCATATAATAATCTTTCAGCAGATACACAATGTTGACATCTATAGTTATATTTTGACAAACAATCATAATGAATCTTTCAGCACATACACAATGTTGACATTTATAGTTCTATTTTGACAAACAATCATAATGAATCTTTCAGCACATACACAATGTTGACATCTATAGTTTTATTTTGATAAACAATCATAATGAATCTTTCAGCACATACACAATGTTGACATCTATAGTTCTATTTTGATAAACAATCATAAATTAATCTTTCAGCACATACAAAATGTTGACATCTATAGTTCTATTTGATTAACAATCATAAATTAATCTTTCAGCACATACACAATGTTGACATATATAGTTAAATTTTGATAAACAATCATAAATGAATCGTTCAGCACATACACAATGTTGACACCTATAGTTATATTTTAATAAACAGTCATAAATGAATTTTTCAGCACATATAACTATAGATGTCAACATTGTGTATTTTGATAAACAATCATAAATTAATCTTTCAGTACATACACAATGTTGACACCTAAAGTTATATTTTGATAAAGACAGGACAAACACGCTACTTGTAAACTGCGTGTGCAACATCAACAACAAACATGGCAGTAGACGTGAAGTTAAATCCTGAAATGCAAACTTACCTGAGCAAAACTGTGCATATTTATCCAGGAGAGTTTTAATAAAAATTTCCTTGACCTAGCCACACACAAAGAAGTTGTAGACCTCCATGCTTCTCCAAGTTTCATCTGTTTTGTCATCTAGAATGATGTCTGGAGCACCAGATAGTTCGACATGTCTGATAACGCCATCGACGTATAATCCTTGATATCACTCCACAAACCTTTTTTTTTAAATAAAGTATAGGATCATGGCATAGTTTGATTTTTTGCTCCTATCTGCTTTTTAAGCCCTTTTGTACTCAGATAGTTTGCACGCTGCTTGCTGTACAACAGCCATCTTAGCTACGTTGACCACCACTCATTTTCACTTCTGGGAAGAAGTCACGTGTCAGAATACAAGCAGAAGGTGCTCAAAAATCCTGTTTATGACAGGAGTATGCCGTTGTTTTTGAAAACACCTGCTGCAAAAATCCATGTGATAACAATGCGCTATTTTTGGTACAAAAAATAGCGCATTGTCAAACGAGTCATTTTCTACATGACGAAAATTGCTTGTAAAGGATCCTCTATATCAGGGGTCTCAAACACGCGGCCCGCGGGCCGCAATTGGCCCGCGGGCCGCAATTGGCCCGCGGGCCGCGTGGCGTTATTTTGCGGCCCCCACCTTAATATGAAAGTTTAATGTTAGTGCGGCCCACGAGTTTTAAATGAACGGCGCTTGACATCGTTGTGTGCGGAGCTGAAAGAATCTACCAATCACGGTGTGGTATGTGGGTCTCACAATATTGGGGGCATGCCTGATGGCACTACCTTTAGTGTCCTCTAGAACCTGTCATCACGCAGTCTTTTACTCCATACAAACAGCGTGCCGGCCCAGTCACATGTTGTATGCGGCACCTGCAGGCACACACAAGTGACTGCAAGACATACTTGAGCAACAGCCATACAGGTCTGACTGAGGGTGGTCATATAACCAACTTTAACAAAGTTACAAATATGCGCCACACTGTGAATCCACACCTAACAAGAATGACAAACACATTTCGGGAGAACATCAGCACCGTAACACAACATAAACACAACAGAACAAATACCCAGAATCCTTTGCAGCCCTAACTCTTCCGGGCTACAAAAACACCCCCGCTACCCCCAACCCCGTCTCCCCCCACATTGCGGAAATTATTCTGCGTGCGTCAGCTACATACAAATACATTCCACAACCCCAAACATGTATTTTTCAAAGCCTGCAGTGAAGAGAAAGGTTAGTGATGAGCAAAGACAATTCCAGGAAAAGTGGGAGATGCAATATTTCTTTGTTGAGTACAGGGGCAGCCCGATTGATTGACTGATTGATTGATTGAGACTTTTATTAGTAGGTTGCACAGTGAAGTACATATTCCGTACAATTGACCACTAAATGGTAACACCCAAATAAGTTTTTCAACTTGTTTAAGTCGGGGTCCACTTAAATTGATTCATGATACAGATATATACTATTATCATAATACAGTCATCACACAAGATAATCATCAGAGTATATACATTGAATTATTTACATTATTTACAATCCGGGGTGTGGTATGTGGGGGGTGGGGGGTGGGGGGGTGGGGGGTTAGGTTAGGTTGATAGCATCACTTCAGTCATCAACAATTGAGAACAGAGAAATGGACATTGAAACAGTGTAGGTCTGACATGGTAGGATATGCACAGCAAGTAGTGGACATAGAGAGAGAGAGAAAGAGAGAGAGAGAGAGAGAGAGACAGAGAGAGAGAGAGAGAGAGAGAGAGAGAGAGAGAGAGAGAGAGAGAGAGAGAGAGAGAGAGAGAGAGAGAGAGAGAAGGCATAAGAAAAAGTATCTACATTTGATTATTTACATTTGATTATTAACAATCCGGGGAGAGTGTTAGTTTAGGGTTGAAGTTGCCTGCAGGTGTACTTTTATTGCGGTTTTGAAGGAGGATAGAGATACCCTTTCTTTTACGTGTCTTATTTGCACAGAGAAAGTTGTGGTGCACAAGAAATACAAATTTGAAACGTCATTATACAACTAGACATGCTGAGGAGTATGCAAAATACCAGAGAGATGAGAGAGTGAACAGGGTTGCACATTTTAAAACCAGTCTACTGAGGCAACAAGATTTCTTCAAGAAAGCAACCGAAAAGAGCGATGCAGCAGTCAAAGCTAGCTACATAGTGAGTGAGATAGTTGCTAAGGCGGGAAAGCCATTCAAAGAAGGTGAATTCATTAAAAAGTGCATGTTAGATTTTTTTTAAGAAATCTTTTCTCGCGGCCCAGCCTCACCCAGTTTTTCTGCATCCAGTGGCCCCCAGGTAAATTGAGTTTGAGACCCTTGCTCTATATCAGACCTGGGCATTCTGCGGCCCGCGGGCCGCATCCGGCCCTTTGTACATCCCTGTCCGGCCCGCGTGAGGCCAATTATAAATTACAAAATAAATTTTAAAAAGTATCTATGTCGAGTGTGCAATACAACGGTGCTGCTTTTGTTTTGAAAATCGTTATTTGTATTACTTCCGTGTGGACGTATGCGTGTGCGTGATTGTGAGTGAATGTGAACAGCTGCAATTACAAATTACAAAATAAAGTTGAAAAAACATCTATGTCGTGCGCGCAATACAACTGTGCTACTTTTATTTTGAAAAGTATTATTTATGGGCGTGTGTCCGTGTGTAACCTGCGAGTGAAGGTGCACATGCAGCGACAAGTGATGCACGGTTTACACCCGAGACACTAAAAAGAGAAAAGTTGATGAAGAATGACGTGTTTCCAACAAGACATGGACTGCAAAGCAACGCTGCTCAAGCGTCTGCTGCGCGCAGCAAATATGCCGCGCACCAAATCAAATCCCATCTGAATTCTAAACAAAATAAACATATTTATTCTATGTAATTTTGCAATGCAACTTTGAGTGACGGTGACAACAAGCGGCCCTAACGGTGTTCGTCAACACCGTTCAATTATTGTAACGTCTATTGAGATGCTTCGAGGACAGGAATTATATCGATCACTTTATTGAGCAAAACTGTTTATATTCGGACATAACCACACCAAAAACATGAGTAAAACACTTCTATCTCGAAAAACTAGTCATTTTCTGCCGTACAAACCAGGCCAAAACCAACTTGTCATCTGTCACCAACACGCATAGCACTAAACCACTGGTGCGTTTATGGCCACACAAAAAGTCAGACAACTCAAACACCACACAAAGTTACACTATGACTCCTCAGTCATACGTGTGCTTATTTTACTGTCATTTATTATTAATGTTAATTTATTTATATTAGTCATGGAATGCTGTTACACACACTATGTTGAAGTATTACTATTATTATTAATTATTATTATTATTATTATTATTATTTATCTTACGGTATATATCAAAAATAATATTGAGCAAAATTTAATTGAAATATTGTCGATGTGGCCCTCCAGCAGTGCTCAGGTTGCTCATGCGGCCCCCGGTAAAAATTAATTGCCCACCCCTGCTCTATATGATAGGACAGGAGCACTTCATTGGTTTTTAGGACCTCGGCCCTACTGCAAAAATGCTTGTCAAAATTGTCTACATGACAGGAGGGTTCTGCTGTTTTTTAGGACCTGCTGCAAGAATGCCCGTCAAAGATCCTAACAGGAACACTCTGCTGTTTTGAAGGACCTATTGCAAAAAAACACTGGTAGACAGAGGATCACTGACCGTCATGTTTGCAGTAGGACTTTAAAAACAACAGAATTCTGTCACATATAGGATCTTTGAAATATTGTCTGGAAATACATAAGTACTGTGGCTCCCAAAGGGTGGCAGTGTTGTCCAAGTTGAAGAACTGTGAAGTCCTATGGTGTAATTGACCTCAAATATAGGCACCACCTGTTACCCAGCAGACGAGGGCTCTGTTGAGTGCAATGGGAGACTCAGGGGAGACCACTATGGGCCGTGGAAAGGGGGCCATTTGGCATGCCCTCTCAAAATAGAAACAATGGCACGTGGTTTGTTAAGGTCAAGAAAATATTCCGGGACTGCTCGTTGTCCTCTGTTGCGGGACGTCAAGATCAGTGATCATGATATGTCTGCCCACCGCTAACTCCGCCCCACACTCTGCCTCACATTCTGTTGGATCGTGGTTGGTGTCTACTACTCAGCTGGACAGATCTTCAAAATAAGATATACACTCTGAAGGACTTTCTTCTTCTTCCGCAGTTTTTGTGGGGGGGGTTTGACACAGAGGTTTCGGAGTAGTTGGGGGGTGGGGGGCGTTCTCACGTGTCTCCACTTGTGTCACCAAGCGGGTGGGCTGCCAAAGTCATGCCGGCCGGGTTTCAGCAACTGGGAGGAGAGGTCAGTGCATTTGTTGTTAATTTTTTATTCAATAAGTAGATCTGTGGATAAAGTGCCTAAGACAGTTGCAAAAAAACTTGTTTATGTGGTTTGACCTTGAGTGTTGGGTTTGGCAAGGTACTGCTTCACCCTTCTAAGCTGGCGCCTACATTAACTGTTTTTATTTGCAAAAATACCACTCAAAGATCCTCTGTATGACAGGGGTGCTCTGCAAAAACGCACTTTGCTGTTTTTACTGCAAAAATCCATCAGGACCACTTTTTTTAAAAGAAAGACTTATATTTCAAAAATCCTTAGTATGACAGGAACAAGAAAAATGTGTCTCACAGATATTTTATTTGACAGGACCCCTGTGCGGTTTTTACTGCACAAAATATGACGGGAGCACTATGCTGTTTTTGAGAACATACTGCAAAAATAGTAGTCAATGATTCTCTATGTGACAGTAGCGTTTTGCTATTTTAAAAGGACCTACCGCAAAAACGCTCTTCAAAGATCCTTTGTATGATTTTAACAGCATGCAGTTTTTAAGGACTTTGTGCAAAAACACCAGTCAAAGATCCTCTGTAGGACATCGTTCGCAGTAATACTGTTACACAATAATGGGGTTATCATGTCTGTGTTCTCCAAAGTAGGAACCTTTGTGTTGTACACGTGATACGCCTCCATCCATCCATTTTCTACCACTTGTCCTTCTCAGGGTTGCGGTTGACGGGGGCCAAAGTGCAGGTATTAACGTTAGTTTTAATCCTGTAGGAACAACCATGTGACTGCAAATTGTTCGTTTCTTTGAATGGAACCGCTTTCGTGTATGTGCACGCACTTCGGGCGTTTGTGTACGTGTGGAATGATAGCCGTAACGTATATGGCTGGACAATTCATAGAATTTGGATCTAGATTTTGGCTTCTCTCAATCATAAAAGTATTATAATTGATAAAAACTATTAATGTGTCACGCAAAGTGCATGCAAATTTCTGCGCTTGTAACGGTGAAACGGATGAATGGATGAATGAATGGATGAAAAAAAAGACCACGTCTACTAAAAGGTTTGGATGTCATCTTGCGGAACCTACTTTTTATTTGACTCAGCGCCAATATGCCTAATCGGTAATCACTCAACGACAACAAAAAGCAGAGCCTTATGAGTTCTATTTTAACGTAATGGCGGACAGAAATGGCCAATAAAATGGAATCCGCTGTTACACATAGAATTTCATGGAAATTGACATAAATGTGAGTGAAATGTTGTCCTTGCGGCGAGGAGGAACATTTGTTTGGGAAAATAATGTGTCTTGTAGCGCTCATTCATCCCTGAAACAGTAAACAGCTCCGTCCTGAACTAAACTGTTAAGACGGCCTGTCATGATCCGTGGTCGGATCATTTTTTGTTTAGTTATGTTCAGTTAGTTTTGGACTTCCTTAGTTGTTTTGTGCACTTCAGGGGTTTGTTTTGGTTACCATGGGTACGAATTGGTTTCACCTGCCTCTGATTAATGTTCGGCACATGAAAAATGTTATCAGGACATTTTTTCAAAAGTTAGATTTTGTCAACCTCAGTCACCTCCGCCCCCAGTGAATCTGACTCCGCCCCTAAGACTCTAGCTTCGCCCACGTCAAAGACTTTTTCCCTCTGTCCTCCCACACAATCTCAGGGGGGGGAGACATTTTGGACAATTTAAAGGGGAGGATTCTACCCCCCTCCTGACCTCCCGCCACCCACCCTTAAAGACTGTTCCAGAGCGCATCTGGTATCCGCCCCTTGAGGGGGGGGGCTGGGGCCGGGAGCTGTGCTGGTGGGGTGGCTCAGCTGCGCCCAGCCAGGCAGCAACCTCCAGCCCGGCCGCCACCACCAGTCTTTCGGCCTGCCAAGCCGCAACCTCCGGGCCGTCCACTACCACCAGTCCATCGGCATGCCAAGGCGCAACCCCCAGCTAGGCCACCAAGATCATGGCTAACCTCAGCCCGGGTGGGCCTGCAGACGCCACCATCATCTCCGGTGGGCCTGCAGATGCCACCATCATCTCCGGTGGGCCTGCAGACGGCATCCTCCTCAGTTCCAGTTCCTGCTCCTCGGTTGGCTCAAGCTCCTGTTCCTGCACCTCAGCTGACACCTGTTCCTGCACCTCGGCTGACACGCCAAGCTTCGCCTCCTGTACCTGCACCACGCCAAGCTTCGCCTGCCAAACCCATGCCTGACTCGTCTGCTGCTGCTACCACGCCTGACTCGTCTGCTGCTGCTACCATGCCTGACTCGTCTGCTGCCTCGTCCACGCCTGAATCGTCTGCTGCTGCGTCCACGCCTGACTCGTCTGCTGCTGCGTCCACACCTGACTCGTCTGCGGCTGCGTCCACGCCTGACTCGTCTGCGGCTGCGTCCACGCCTGACTCGTCTGCTGCTGCGTCCACGCCTGACTCGTCTGCCGCTGTGTCCACGCCTGACTCGTCTGCTGCTGCGTCCACGCCTGACTCGTCGTCTGCTTCCAAGCCTGCCACGACGACGACGCCGACGCGCCCACCTCCCCGTCGACCACGGATGTGGCCGCTCCCTGGTCGTCCGCCTCGCCAAATGCGCCCACCTCCCCGTCGGCCACGGATGTGGCCATTCCCGGGTTGCCCGCCTCGCCTGCTGCAGCGGCGTTCCACTCGCCACCGCCACTTGACTTGTCCTCGGTGGATTCGGGGACACTTGGCCTGGCCAAGCGCCAAGTCCTCCCTCCGCCCTCCCGTGACTTTTGACCCTGCTTGTGTTTTGTTTTTGTTTTTTGGACATCTAGAATCTGTCCTTAAGGGGGGACTCTGTCATGTTCCGTGGTCGGATCATGTTTTGTTTAGTTATGTTCTGTTAGTTTTGGACTTCCTTAATTGTTTTGTGCCCTTCAGGGGTTTGTTTTGGTTACCATGGGTACGAATTGGTTTTACCTGCCTCTGATTAGTGTTCGGCACGTTCACCTGCTGTTGAGCATTAATCAGAGAGCTATTTATGCACTTCGCTCGCCACACTCGGTCTGGTTTCCTTGTTTGCGGTAAGCAATTGTTACGTTGGTTTATTTCATGTTCTCGATTCCTGTGCTAAGCTGTTGCCTTAGCTTCCCGTGCGTTCGGCACGCTTTTCTTTTGTTTGTTTCTGTCTGTTTGGTACGGTGTATTATTTATTATTAATAAATCATATCCTACCTTCACGTTTTCGTCCGGAGTGTCCGTGTTGCATTGGAGGAACGATCCCGCATAAAGATGCGACCCCCACGTGACACGGCCACTTGAAACATCAACTTAGCTACGAAGCTAAAGCTAGCAAAAACAATCCATACGCCCACAACACATCTCGTCTGCTTGTATTGTTGTGAACGAGATGTGTATTTCTGGTCTTGCCATCCTCGTCCGTACAGATGGGTGACACGGCAGTGCGACCGGATCAAAAGACCTGTCGGAGACGCTTTACTGAAGCAAAGGTTGCTTTATTCAGGTAATATTTATGTAGCGCTTTTCTCTAGTGACTCAAAGCGCTTTTACATAGTGAAACCCAATACCTCAGTTACATTTAAACCAATGTGGGTGGCACTGGGAGGAGGTGGGTAAAGTGTCTTGCCCAAGGACACAACAGTAGTGACTAGGATGGCGGAAGCGGGGATCGAACCTGGAACCCTCAAGTTGCTGGCACGGCCACTCTACCAACCGAGCTATACCGCCCCGAGCGAGTGTCATTATACAGGTCTGCAGCCCTGGAGGAGGTCAAATCCAAAAAAATGAGGCACTCCTCCCTTGGGGAAGCCAAACCATCAGTTTTATATTCCTCCTTCCTGTCTCTGCGTGTGTGCTAAGTCAGGAGAGCAGATCCTGACCATAAAAGGAGATGTTCGTGTGTAAGTGTCTGGAAAACAATTGCTTTAAGTCATAACTTAAATGTTGGCATTGAACTAGACAGGTAGTCTATTCTCAAGGATATGAATATCACTTTTGCATTCCGAAGCACCAATTAGAGCCTCTTTTCCTGCGAGAAGTGATCCAATCCACCTGCAAATATCAAACTAAGGGGCCTTATCTATTTATGTGCTCAAACTGAAATACCACTATTTAAAACTTGGTGGTTTGCTTTCTCCAAGGTGAATATAAACATTCACCATATGGAAAACATAATATGAGTTAATTAATTAACTTCAAACGTCATCATCGATGTAAGATCAATGTACAAACAGAACAGCTGTTTTTTTTAAACCGCTTCAAGTCATCTCCTCACTCCTTACAACCGCACACATCCACCCTACACAATACCAGCGCTATGCAGAACAGCCGATCTCACTGCGCTAACAAAATAAAGGTTTTAATTAAAGCACTTATTGATACATTTACAAAATTATTATGCTTTGACCTAAAATACTGCTCAATATTGTCCAAATTGCACCAATATATGTGAGGATGTTTGCATTTAAAGGGGCTGTTTGCAACATTTACACAGATGCCTGGAAGGTACTAACTTTCCAATGTATTTTACAGTATATTCCGTCCTCTTACGGCAGGGGTCCCCAAACTACGGCCCGCGGGCCGGATCCGGCCCCCCAGCATCCAAAATCCGGCCTACAGGAAGTCCCAAGTTAAAAAAAAAAAAAAAAAAGTTATTTTTTTAATTTTTTTAATTTTTTAAAATCTTTCCTTTCTAATCCATTTTCTACCGCTTGTTACTCTTAGTGTTTCCTAGTCGCTCAGGCAAATCATATTGTCTAAAAATGAATTTTCCCAACGACAACGTGACATTGTTAAATGTTGATGAACATCAATGTTAATTGATGTTAAATGACAAAAAGGATTATAAAGACAATGTATATATGTATGTATATATATGTATATATATATATATATGTATATATGTATATATATTATATATGTATATATATTATATATTATATATGTGTATATATATATATATATGTATATATATATATATATATATATATATATATATATATATATATATATATATATATATATATATATGTATATATATATATATGTATATATATATATGTATATATATATATATATATATATATATATATATATATATATATATATATATACATATATATATATATATATATATACATATATATATATATATACATATATATATATATACATATATATATATATATATATATATATATATATATATATATATATATATATATATATATATATATATATATATATATATATATATATATATATATATATATATATATATATATATATACATATATATATATATATATACATATATATATATATATATATACACACACACACACAGCCTGGCCCCCGGCCAAATTTTTTTAACCCAGTGCGGCCCCCGAGTCAAAAAGTTTGGGGACCCCTGTCTTACGGCTTCTAGGACGTAATGACGTAATAACGTACGTACTTAATTAGCTTTGGGTGATGTTAGCTAATGATAGCGATTCGGATAGCTAGCGTTAGCTGTCATTTAATGTATATTCTATCATAACAACAATGTGACTGCAAATTGTTCGTTGCTTCTCCTGGACTGTTTTTGTACATGTGCACATGCTCTCTGAGCGTACGTTTTTGCGAGACCGGACTAATCATTTCACTCAAGCCGGTAAAAAATTGCTATTACATAAACTTTGTACATGTGAAAAATATAGACAATTGTCAAAAAAATGTGTTCTTCACACCACTAGTGGTAACATAAGCTAGTCAATGGTGTTTTTTGTTATATGTTTTTACTTTAAAAATGTTACTGTGAGTAAATTGAAAACCCTTTAATTAAAGAACATTAAATTACATTATATTTATGACACAAAAAGCACACACTCTATTGGCTTTCATATTGCTGTTGTTATTTCAATTTATTTTTGTTACTATTGTTATTATTTTACTTGTTCATTATTAATTTAAATGCGGTTGTTCTTTTAAGGCAGGGGTGTCAAACGAACAGGTTTTATCCGGCCCGCGTGATGAGTTTGCCAAGTATTGAAAGGAGCTGCTTTTTTTTTTAACAAAAGAAACTGCTGTTTTAAGTGTGTCCACTGAATGTCACAATAGCAATTCTGTTTGGCAAGCAAACGTTTTATACCGGGTCCAAGGAAGAGGTATACAGTAAAGGGTGATTGTGGCTCCTCCTACTCGACACACATGAAATTTAAAACCTGCCATTTTATGTCTTTTGCTTCGAACACATCGTCATTGGGCACCCTCGTGGCCCCAAAATGTCTCTGTCAAACACGAGAAAAGTGAACTTAACTTTTGAATAGTTTTTACCTCCGCTTTTTACAGTTTCTTGAGTTAGCTCTGGATTGATACGTGGACATGACAAAGGAGGTATTTGATAACTAGAAGAGTTTACAAGTTGTGTTTTTTGTTCAATCCCAGAAAAACTGACTTAAAGTTTAATCCTGGTTTTGTAGATACACTGAGACAAAGTCTAAGCTCATTGTGTTTTTGAAACTGCACCAATTTCCTCAGAATTTTCAACAAACTTGAAGTGTTTTGTCCAGAGGATTATTTGTGATTTGTATGTTTTCATAATATGCTTGTTCTATTTTTGGCCAAAGTAAAACAAAGAAAACAACCTAGATTTGTCTTTATTTTTAAGTTATGATTTTACCATTCCGGGCCACTTGGTGATACATTTTCCTCCATGCGGCCCCTGAGCTAAAATGAGTTTGACACCCCTGGTTTAAGGTATATAATATATAAAGTTGCGTTTTGGTGGTACAATAAATACTGGTGTTTTCAAAAGAATTAATAATCGTGTTATTAATTGTGATTTCAATATCAATCAAAAAAAATTGTGCTTATTATTTTTGCCCGCCCTATATGGATGCTAGACAATTCCCTCAGGCCGACGAGATTTTTTTATGCAATATAGTAATTGTGGCAAACGTAGAAATTAAAAAAAGTGTTCTGTTAAACTACTAATGGTAACATAAGCTAGCCCTCGGCGGTGTTGTTTTCATTTGAAAAATGTCATTTGGAGCAATTCTTTCCCACAGAAATAACTACGGTAAGTAAAAGTAAAAAAGTATGTTGCATTGAAGCTACTCTGACAAGTACAATTTATCCAAAAAGTGACTGAATTAAATGTAGCATGTTAGCTACTAAGCTAACACACCACATTTCTTTGTAAGTTACGGTAAAGGTGTTGTAAGGTTAGCAATAGCAATAAATTAGATTACCTGTAACTTAATATAATAGCGGTATTAGTAAAGCTAACTTTATCGTTAACGTTATTAACACTGCACATCACTCAACAGAAAAGCATCAAATATTTAAAGGTTTTTCAGAAAAGCAAAAAACTAATTACCTTCCTTGGCAACTACTTACATGTATTGGGTAATTATTTTGTTATCAATTTAATTTGTTTTTTGGGAGACTATAGTAAAAATAACTAATACCTTATTTAATTACCTACAGTGTCTGTGACACTAAGTAATTAAGTATCATTATCATTATAAGTATCACATCACGCCAAAACTGGAAGTGTAAAGTCAAGTACTTGACTTTCCTAAAGAAAAGGGTGTCTTTAATGAATATTCATTCACTATTTAACCATATTAATCATGTGTGCATTGCAGACGGTGACTGGAACCCTCGCCCTGTCAGTCTTCACTGCTGTACTGGGATCACTGGAGTTTGGCTACAACATTGGCGTCATTAACGCGCCCCAAAAGGTAGCACTAACTTTCGAAAATACAAGAAAAAATAACGCAAAAAAAAAACAACCAAAAACTTTTTGCAGTAAAGTTGTAACACGGTTGCTTGGTTGATGCTAACGTTATATAAATGAGCAGTACAAGTAACAACTCTTTCAGGTATCAGAAAAATAGTATAGAAAAGTGTCAATTTCTCAATATCCTAGATTTTATAGCATATCCACGGCAGTGTTGATTCTTAGCAGTGGTACTTCAGGAAACACCTTCTCTCTCATGCAAAGAAACATCTTGCTGATGCAATCTATGTGTGTTTTACTCTTGCAACCCCCAAATGTTCTAAACCAGACCTGGGAAAATTAAGGCCGGGGGTTATGATTTTCAATCTGGCCCGCCGGACATCCATCCATCCATCTTCTTCCGCTTATCCGAGGTCGGGTCGCGGGGGCAGCAGCCTAAACAGGGAAGCCCAGACTTCCCTCTCCCCAGCCACTTCGTCCAGCTCTTCCCGGGGGATCCCGAGGCATTCCCAGGCCAGCTGGGAGATATAGTCTTCCCAACGTGTCCTGGGTCTTGCCCTAAACACCTCCCTAGGGAGGCGTTCGGGTGGCATCCTGACCAGATGCCCGAACCACCTCATCTGGCTCCTCTCGATGTGGAGGAGCAGCGGCTTTACTTTGAGCTCCCCCCAGATGGCAGAGTTTCTCACCCTATCTCTAAGGGAGAGCCCCGCCACCCGGCGGAGGAAACTCATTTCGGCAGCTTGTACCCGTGATCTTGTCCTTTCGGTCATAACCCAAAGCTCATGACCATAGGTGAGGATGGGAACGTAGATCGACCGTTAAATTGAGAGCTTTGCCTTCCGGCTCAGCTCCTTCTTCACCACAACGGATCGATACAGCGTCCGCATTACTGAAGACGCCGCACTGTTCCACCTGTCGATCTCACGATCCACTCCTCCCTCACTCGAGGAGTTCAAGACTCCTCCACTTGGGGCAGGGTCTCCTCCGCAACCCGGACATGGCACTCCACCCTTTTCCGGGCGAGAACCATGGACTCGGACTTGGAGGTGCTGATTCTCATCCCAGTTGCTTCACACTCAGCTGCGAACCGTTCCAGTGAGAGATGAAGATCCTGGCCAGATGAAGCCATCAGGACCACATCATCTGCAAAAAGCAGAGACCTAATCCTGGAGCCACCAAACCGGATCCCCTCAACGCCTTGACTGCGCCTAGAAATTCTGTCCATAAAAGTTATGAACATAATCGGTGACAAAGGGCAGCCTTTGCGGAGTCCAACCCTCACTGGAAACGTGTCCGATTTACTGCCGGCAATGCGGACCAAGCTCTGACACTGATCATACAGGGAGCGAACCGCCACAATCAGACAGTCCGATACCCCATACTCTCTGAGCACTCCCCACAGGACTTCCCGAGGGACACGGTCGAATGCCTTCTCCAAGTCCACAAAGCACATGTAGACTGGTTGGGCAAACTCCCATGCACCCTCAAGGACCCTGCCGAGAGTATAGAGCTGGTCCACAGTTCCATGACCAGGACGAAAACCACACTGTTCCTCCTGAACCCGAGGTTCGACTATCCGGCATAGCTTCCTCTCCAGTACACCTGAATAGACCTTACCGGGAAGGCTGAGGAGTGTGATCTCACGATAGTTAAAACACACCCTCCGGTTCCCCTTTTTAAAGAGAGGAATTCAGAGGTACTGCCCCCGATGTCCACGCGATGCTGTGGACATCGCTCAACCAAGACAGCCCCACAGCATCCAGAGCCTTAAGGAACTTCGGGCGGGTCTCATCCACCCCCGGGGCCTTGCCACCGAGGAGCTTTTTAAATACCTCAACAACCTAAGCCCCAGAAATAGGAGAGCCCACCACAGATTCCCCAGGCACTGCTTCCTCACAGGAAGACGTGTTGGTGGGATTGAGGAGGTCTTCAAAGTATTCCCTCCACCGATCCACAACATCCGCAGTCGAGGTCAGCAGAACACCATCCTCACCATACACGGTGTTGATAGTGCACTGCCCGCCGGACATTCCCAAATAATTTTTTTCGATCTTTAAGATCGAAACTGTAGCTGCCATTATAATGTGCAGTGATGTTTTCAAATGACCGTAAGTCTTGAACTATACAAAGTATTTCAATGGTTAGAATCTGCGCTTTTGCATGCACTATGGTAATCTAAGTAACAGCAGCTCAGACAAGGCACCAAGCAGTGTTTTGTATTGTAGTTTCTTCAAAATAGCCACCCTTTGCTGATTACTGCTTTGCACACTCTTGGCATTCTCTCGATGAGCTTCAAGCACACCTGTGAAGTGAAAACCATTTTAAGTGACTACCTCTTGAAGCATACCTTTTTTTGTTGAGTACATAACTCCACGTGTTCATTCATAGTTTTGATGCCTTCAGTGACAATCCACAATGTAAATAGTCATGAAAATAAAGAAAACACATTGAATGAGAAGGTGTGTCCAAGATTTTGGTCTGTACTGTACATCAATCAATCAATGTTTACTTATATAGCCCTAAATCACGAGTGTCTCAAAGGGCTGCACAAGCCACAACGACATCCTCGACTCAGATCCCACATCAGGGCAAGGAAAAACTCAACACAATGGGACAATGAGAAACCTTGGAGAGGTTTCTCATTGTCCCCCCCACCCCCCGGGCGACCGGTGCAATGGACGTCGAGTGGATCTACCATAATAGTGAGAGTCCAGTCCATAGTGAGGCCAGCAGGAGACCATCCCGAGCGGAGACAGGTCAGCAGCGCAGAGATGTCCCCAACCGATGCACAGACGAGCGGTTCACCCCGGGTCCCGACTTTGGACTGCCAGCGCTTCATCCGTGGCCACCGAACCTGTGCCCCCCCCCTCCACGAAGGAGAGGGGGGCAGAGCAGAAAAGAAAGAGCAGATCAACTGGTCTAAAAGAGGGGTCTATTTAAAGGCTAGAGTATACAAATGAGTTTTAAGATGTGACTTAAATGCTTCTACTTAGGTAGCATCTCTAACTGTTACCGGGAGGGCATTCCAAAGTACTGGAGCCCGAATAGAAAACGCTCCATAGCCCGCAGACTTTTTTTGGGCTCTGGGAATCACTAATAAGCCGGAGTTCTTTGAACGCAGATTTCTTGCCGGGACAAATGGTACAATACAATCAGCAAGATAGGATGGAGCTAGACCGTGTAGTATTTTTTACATAAGTAGTAAAACCTTAAAGTCACATCTTAAGTGCACAGGAAGCCAGTGCAGGTGAGCCAGTATAGGCGTAATATGATCAAACTTTTTTGTTCTTGTCAAAAGCCAAGTAGCCGCATTTTGTACCAACTGTAATCTTTTAATGCTAGACATGGGGAGACCCGAAAATAATATGTTACAGTAATCGAGACGAGACGTAACGAACACATGAATAATGATCTCAGCATTGCTAGTGGACAAAATTGAACAAATTTTAGCGATACTACGGTGATGAAGGTCGTTTTAGTAACACTCTTGATGTGTGACTCAAACGAGAGAGTTGGGTCGAAGATAATACCCAGATTCTTTACCGAGTTGCCTTGTGTAATGGTTTGGTTGTCAAATGTTAAGGTGGTATTATTAAATAGGTGTCGGTCTAGTGGTTCTAAAACTAGTTGTAAGTTTTAAAATAAGTTGAAAAACTTATTCGGGTGTTACCATTTAGTGGTCAATTGTACGGAATATGTACTTCACTGTGCAACCTACTAATAAAAGTCTCAACCAATCAATCAATCAATCAATCAATCGGTGTCTAGCAGGACCGATAGTCAGCATTTCCGTTTTCTTAGCGTTGTGTTGCAAAAAGTTAGCGAACATCCATTGTTTAATTTAATTAAGGCACGCCTCCAGCTGACTACAATCCAGCGTGTTGGTCAGCTTTAGGGGCATGTAGAGTTGGGTGTCATCAGCATAACAGTGAAAGCTAACACCGTATTTACGTATGATGTCACCTAGCGGCAGCAAGTAGATGCTGAAGAGTGCAGGGCCAAGAACCGAACCCTGGGGAACTCCACACATTACCTTAACATAGTCCGAGGTCACATTGTTATGGGAGACGCACTGCATCCTGTCAGTAAGATAGGAGTTAAACCAAGACAAGGCTAAGTCTGACATACCAATAAGTGTTTTGATACGCTCTAATAAAATATTAAGATCGACGTATCGAAAGCAGCGCTAAGATCAAGAAGCAGCAACATAGATGACGCATCAGCATCCATCGTTAGCAATAGATCATTAGTCATTTTTGCGAAGGCTGTCTCCATAGAGTGAGTTGCCCTGAAACCGGATTGAAAGGGTTCACAGAGATTGTTAGACGCTAAGTGTTAATTTAGCTGCTGTGCAACAATTTTTTTGAGGATTTTCGAAATAAACGGAAGGTGGGACACCGGCCGGTAGTTTACCATGAGGTCAGGATCGAGGTTAGGTCTTTTGAGCAGAGGATGAATAACCGCTTTTTTGAATGCTAGGGGAACAGTGCCAGAAGAAAGTGATAAGTTTATAATATTTAGCACTGATGGACCTAATATTACAAAAAGCTCCTTGATAAGTTTCCCAGGAAGTGGGTCAAGTAAACATGTTGTTTGTTTTATTCCATTTACACACCGTAGCAATTCCTCCAATGTTATTTCATCAAAAAGAGAGTGCTAATAGAACCCAGTTGTATCTGGGATGCGTTGTCTTTAATCTCCTTTCTAATGAGTTAAATTTTCTTATTAAAGAAATTCATAAAGTCATCTGCCGAGTGGGTGCAGCTACTGGGAGGAATCCCTTGTTGGGTTAGTGATGCTGACTGAACAATTATTTAGGATCGTTTTTGTTGAGGCGGATGAGATTTGAGTAGTATTTAGCTTTAGCTAAGGTAAGCATGCGTTTATAAATTATTAAACTATCACTCCATGCTTGATGGAAAACCTCAAGTTTAGCCGCGTGCCACTTGCGTTCCAGCTTTCTACATGATAATTTAAGAACTCTAGTTTCTTCTGTAAACCATGGGGTACGCCTTTTAGGGGCATTTTAGCTTTAGCGGTGCTATACTATCAATGGTTTCGCGCAGGGCGTCGTTAAAGTTGTTAGTGAGGTTATCAATAGAGCCCACATAATTTGGGAATGGTGCCATTACCGAAGGCAGCAGGCCAGCAAGAGTCATCGTTGTGGCAGCATTAATGTTGCGGCTGCTAAAGCAGTTATTATTATTATTAGCTTGTTGACAATGAGTCATAATTTTTTGTTTTATAAAAGTAGTGATCGGACATTACTTTAGTATGCGGGAGTATCATAACTTTGGAGGTGGTGACACCCCTGACAAGCACTAGATCTATCGTATTAACATTGCGATGCGTGGGTTCATTTATTATTTGTGTAAGACCACAGCTATCAATTATAGTCTGGAGCGCCACGCACGGAGGGTCCGATGGGGTATTCATATGGATATTAAAATCCCCCATTATAATTATATTGTCGGCGTGTGTCACTTGATCAGCGACGAACTCTGAGAATTCACTGATAAAGCCCATGCAACACATACTCTGTGTTGTCAGCTACTGATGTTTGATCTACTAATATCAGCTATCAGTTAATATATATTCTATCATCACATGACTGCAAATTGTTTCTTGCTCATTTTAAAGACTAAAATGTTCGTCTTAGTTATCGCCGACTCAACAGTGTTGATTTTGACAGCAGTTTTTAGGTTTGACTAGAATACCTTTTAGTTTTAATCATATTTTAGTCATCTAAATTGATTTAGTTTTAGTCGACTAAATTACTCAACATTGTAGTCAATTTTGTCAACTAAAATATAAAGTAAAAATAATAACGCATCTCTGAAGTAGTCTTGAAACTACTTCTATCAAGGTTGTTGCGGAACATCCAAAAAACTGAATTTACAACAAGACTTATTTCAGTCAGGGGGAAATAGGGGTTTGACGATAACTAAAACTAGAACTGCTGTCCCATAGAACTTGGGACTGCTGTTGCGTATGAACGACAGTCTGAATGCCAACATAATTATTTGGGTCGACGAGCAGAGTTTTTTATTAATATCTGTGTTGGCCCTGCCATGAGGCCCAGAAAGGAACAAGTGGTAGGAAAATGGATGGATGGATAATTAGTAATTGTGAAAAATGTAGACATTTAAAAAAGGAGTAAAAAGGTTCACTTGATGTTGTTGAGTTCTATGAGTTGTACCATCCCACCTAAGGTCGTGGGATGGCGGTGTCCCCCAACCTGTAGCCTTTATTAGCAGCAGCCGGACCGAGACACGTTGTTGGAGTTGGAACCAGAGAGAGAGACACGTACAGAAAGAGGGAAGAGCAGAGACACGCCGGACTGGAAAGTCCTAAATATATTGCTGGAAAGCAAGCCATGTGTGTTTATGTCAATAAAAGACTTGATTCAACCTGTCTACCGGGAACCCACCACGTGCAGAGACGTTCACAAGGTATTTATTAATAAACGAACAAAAAGCTAGAGTAACGGGGAAGTGCTCTGACCGGACAGACTATGACAAAAACAAAACAAAATGCAAAACACTTACAGGAAATGTGGAGCAGACGGCGCCCACAAAGTACGAGTTTAGTTGTGTTTAGCATCAAAAGGATCGTCTATGGTCACCAGAGAATCGGTAACAATGTCCCAACAACGAAGGTAGAAAAAAAAGAATCAACTTTAATAGTCTTAATTGCAAACAGCAAACAGGTGAGGGGAAATGCTCCGGGACAGAAGTGAAGCAGCTAGGGAAAAAACACCAACCAAACCGGAAAAGCCACCAAGATAAAAGCACAGGACAGGAACTAACACAAAACGCAACATAAAAGCATGGCCTGGTGTAACCAAATGGTAACACACTGTAAGTGTACTTGTATAGCGTTTTGCGCTAAAAAATGTAACTTTGAGGAAGTTGCAAACGGGTCCTTTAACATTTAGCTTACCTCAATCGTCCTTAAGCTCATGACGGTCAAGATTCATAAATAAAAAAAGTCGACATAAAACAATGTCTACTACAGAGGACACACAATAATAAGCTGGTTCTCAGGATGATACATTTATTTATTATAATAATGAACAGATTTATAGGTTAGTATATAAAATATACAAAATGTATACTAATATATATAGAAACGGAATAAAATTGTATTGCAATTTAAATTTTTCTGGTAAGAACATGTTACGTTCAATTCATGCTTGGACGGGATGCAGAGAAGAGGCGTTGTTGGAGTCAACTTCAATCTTTTAATGACAGCGGTGAAATATTCCCCAAAAGACATTTCCAAAGGCATATTCAGAACGCCAGCCAGGGGGCGATGAAGAGGGAGCGAGAAAGGGAAAATGTACAGTCTGTGATGGACTAATGTTTACAGGTGGTCCTTGTTTTACGGCGTTCCTTGTTACGACGCGTCGTAGTCATGTGTGCATTAACATCAATGATTTATCAAAAAAATTGTACGTGTCCAAAAAGAAAGAAGAAGAGAGTCGTATGTAGTCACATGGCTATTTGAAAGAATGTTATACTATGAAACTACAAACTATAAATAAGCAGTGGTCTCATTATTAAGACTTCCTCCTCTCAATAAACGTGTCTCTCACGCCATCGCAACACTCCTTCCAGCCATACGGATAAAAGTAAGGTTTTTTAGTACCTTTTCATTTAGTTCTTGTTATTAAATGGACTGTTTGCAACCATTACGCCGACACCAAGAGGGCGGCAACTTTCCTATGTGTTTTATGTTCCGCCCTGACGTAACTACGCCGGTACGTAACACGTGTTCACACGTTAGCTTTGTGTGCTGTCAGCTAATGATAGCGATTTGGTTAGCTAACGTACGTTGTCATTGAATGTATGTTCTTTCGTAACAACAAGACTACAAACTGTGTGGAAAAGACAATGGCAGAAAAAACATGATTTAATAGAATGAGCAGTTGTGACAAATACAAACCCCAAAACCAGTGAAGTTGGCACGTTGTGTAAATCGTAAATAAAAACGGAATACAATGATTTACAAATCCTTTTCAACCTACATTCAATTGAATAGACTGCAAATACAAGATACTTAACATTCGAACTATTATTATTTTTTGGAAATATTAGCTCATTTGGAATTTGATGCGTGCAACGTGTTTCAAAAAAGCTGGCACAGGTGGCAAAAAAGACCGAGAAAGTTGAGGAATGTTCATCAAACACTTTTCTGGAAAATCCCACAGGTGAACAGGCTAATTGTGAACAGGTGGGTGCCATGATTGAGTATAAAAGCAGCTTCCGTGAAATGCTCAGTCTTTCACAAACAAGGATGGGGTGAGAGTCACCACGTTGTGAACAAATGCGTGGGCAAATTGTCGAACACTTCAGAAAACCACTGTCAGTAACTACAGTTTGTCGCTACATCTGTAAGTGCAGGTTAAAACTCTACTATGCAAAGCCAAAGCCATTCATCAACCACACCCAGAAACGCCGCTGGCTTCGCTGGGCCCGAGATCATCTAATATGGACTGATGCAAAGTGGAAAAGTGTTCTGTGGTCTGACGAGTCCACATTTCAAATTGTTTTTGGAAACTGTGGACGTCGTGTCCTCTCCGGACTAAAGAGGAAAGGAACCATCCGGATTGTTATAGGTGCAAAGTTCAAAAGCCAGCATCTGTGATGGTATGGGTAACTTACACATCTGTGAAAACCCCATTCATGCTGAAAGGTACATACAGGTTTTGGAGCAACATATGTTGCCATCCAAGTAACGTCTTTTTCATGGACGCCCCTGCTTATTTCAGCAAGACAAAGCCAGGCCACATTCTGCCACATTCTGCACGTGTTACAACAGCGTGGTTTCGTAGTAAAAAAGTGCAGGTACTAACTGGCTTGCCTGTAATCCAGACCTGTCTCCCATTGAAAATGTGTGGTGCAATATGAAGCGTAAAATACGACAACGGAGACCCCGGACTGTTGAACAACTTAAACTGTACATCAGCAAGAATGAGAAATAATTCCAACTGAAAAGCTTCAAAAATTGGTCTCCTCAGTTCCCAAACGTTTACTGAGTGTTGTTAAAAGGAAAGGCCGTGTAACACAGTGGTAAAAATGCCCCTGTGCCAATTTTTTTGCAATGTGTTGCTGCCATTAAATTCTAAGTTAATGATTATTTGCAAAAAAAAAAAGTAGTTTCTCAGTTCGAACATTAAATATCTAGTCTTTGCAGTCTATTCAATTGAATATAAGTTGAAAAGGATTTGTAAATCATTGTTTTCTGTCTTTATTTACGAATTACAAAACACGCCAACTTCACTGGTTTTGGGTTTTGTATGTCCTATCGTAACAACAAGACTACTAATTGAAGTTGTGTGTAAGTAAAAGACAATGGCAGAAAAAACATGATTTAATAGAATTAGCAGCTGTGACAAATAGAAAAAACAATATTTTCTGTTATGCTAGCCTGTGGTGTTATTTATATATCGTATTATCGATATCTTTTTAGATATTATATTTATTGGTGTATAATTCCTTCATGAACCACATGTATAATGTAATATTATCTAATTGAGTAAATACATGTTGAAAAATCCAGAAGTGTTATATTTTTAGTTTTAACAAATATAATTACCACTACAAAAAATAGTCTAATAGAATGCCAATCACATTTTTTTTTAAGTCAGGGGACTTTTTCTGGGACGTCTCACCTTGACCCTCATGTGAGCGTCAGCTGATGCTAAAACAAAAATAGAGGCTGACATATTTGCACATGAAACACACGCAACCTTTACAGTTGACATCTATTTGTTTGACATGTGTCTTTGTGTTGTGTTCAGATTATTGAAAAGGACTACAACACAACGTGGTTGCATCGCTATGGACAGCCGATCCCAACTGGGACACTTACGTCCTTGTGGTCTTTGTCTGTGGCCATCTTCTCCATCGGGGGCGTGTTGTCCTCCTCCTGTGTCGGTTTTGTTTCGGAGTGGTTGGGAAGGTAAGGGTGTGTTACTTCCAAGAAAAACTAACAAAAATGACAGCAGCAAAAAAATAAAATAAATAAAGAACCAGGGGCGTCACCAGCTTTTAAGGACAGGGGGGGCATAGCCCCCAGGAGATGCACAGGATACGAGCGAACGTAGCGCACGAGCACAAAACTTCACAAACGGCTAACAAAGACTTAGAAATTATTCATTGTTATTATTATTATTTCAGTCAGTTTATTTTTAATCTTTGTTCAGTACAACAACAAACATGGGTTTGCACAGTGACATTTTGTTTACAGCATCAACAAGAAACAATTACTTGCATGATCCTTCAAGATACACTGAAACACAATGAAAGTCATGGCATTAGCCTCTATGTTATTAATTCACAACATAGAGGCTAATGCCACCACTTTAGCTCACAATACAATAATTGTTTGTTCCCAAATATTTTGAAGTTACACAGATTACATTTTGGGCACATATGTGACTAAAATGGTTGTAAATTCAAGCCCTGGAAATATTACTTAATTACTTGAATAAAAGTAATATCTGGATCGGAATAATTTGGCTTATATATAATATATTTATATATATATATATATATATATATATATATATTATGGCAAGCCGTTAAGGAAATTAAATATAAATATATATGGAAGTCTGAATAGAAATGAGAAAGGTTTATATATACTGTAAATAAGAAAGACTTAGAGTCCGTCTGCTGATCTGAAAAAGAGCCAAAGCTGTCAAAGAGCTGATGGACCATCTTCAAAGTGCAATGCTGAAACAAATAATGCAAACAATAAAATGTAACTTCCAGGGCTTGAGATTAACGTAGTCCCGTCGTCCCGGGGACGGTAAAAAAAAATGCACGGGACGAAATGAAATGCTCGATGGATTTTAACCATTTTTTTAATTTTTATTTTTATGTATTTATTCATTTTACATTTTATATTAAATGTCTTGGTTTTTCCTCCCTCTGAAAATCCTATGAAATGTTTAACAAGCCATCCTATAATAATACAACAGCTATTAATGTAACAATACAATAAAACAAATATATTTAATGATGTTTTATTCATTATTTTAACAATAGGCCAATGTATATTACTTTATATAGATTCTACAAGAAACACAAAACTTAAAAACAAAATTATTTACAATTGCAGATACAAGGTTTCGTGCAGCTTCACTCATTGTAAAGGAAGACGGAAGTCCACGCAGGAGAAAAATGACTACAAAGATGGTGTCTAGGTTTTTCTTATCTATATATATACATATTAAGTCTTTCATACATACATACATACATACGTATATATATATATATACATACACATATACATATACATACATATATATATATATATATATATATATATATATATATATATATATATATATATATATATATATATATATATATATATATATATATATATATATATATACATACACATATATATATATATATATATATATATATATATATATATATATATATATATATATATATATATATATATATATATATATATATATATATATATATACGAAAGACTTAAAGGTATACTAGAGGATGTTGTGGATCATGTTGACTATTGGTCCTCCTATTAGTCAATCATTCTGGTGATGTTACGTAAGGACATATATATATATATATATATATATGTATGTAACATATATATATATATATCAAATAAAACAAATGGCTTATCGATAAGCCATTTTTTATTTATTTATTTATTACAACGGCAAAATAGGCCTAACAACGCCAATGGTTGTAATTCTGTAGCACTTTGAGATTTGGAATCAAATGTAAAGTAGATTACAAATACAATCTATTAATTTAAAAAAATTATATATATATATATATATATATATATATATATATATATATATATATATATATATATATACATATATATATATATATATATATATATATATATATATATATATATATAGGACCAATAGTCAACATGATCCACCCAGAAATAAATAAAACAAATGGCTTATCGATAAGCCGTTTAAAAAAAATTTGTTTTAATATTTATTTATATGTATCATTATTCTCCTACTCACCTTTCCAGTAGAGGCCTTTCTCCTCTCACTTTCTGTGCTCCTCCGCCCTGACTCCTACAGGTCAATAGGGGTTGTGTAGTGATTATTATTATTATCTACTGATGATAGTCATACGTGAATGAGCTCCTGTTCTCCTCCATATGTAAAGTGAGAAACACAGCTGATGCTCCAGAAGGAAGTGAAGTGAAGTGAAGTGAATTACATTTATATAGCGCTTTTTCTCAAGTGACTCAAAGCGCTTTACATAGTGAAACCCAATATCTAAGTTACATTCAAACCAAGGAAGTAACCTCAAAGATAGCAAATGGTAAAAAAGAGTGCACATTAACTTTATAAATAACCAGGACCTTCATGATGCATTTCAGGCTAACTAGCTAACTAAGTAGCAGCATTGTTTTAGAGCGGGAATGTAACTTTTTGTCAAACACAGACCTGGTGTAAAGTGGAGCTAATACATTTTACTACAAGCAGTGATGAATACTTACTTTCTTGAAAAAGTTTCTTATGTCCATTTTGCAACCGTTCACGTTCTTGTTCTGCAGTGCTGTGTGCTAATGTGCTTCGTACACCTGAAGGACCACAAGCAAGGTCGCAGAGAAAATGCGGACTGGATTTTGAGTGATGTGGGCATTTTCTATATGAACAAGTCCAAGGACCGCAAGCAAGGTCGCAGAGAAAATGTGGACTGGATTTTGAGTGATGTGGGCATTTTCTATATGAATAAGTCCAAGGACCGCAAGCAAGGTCGCAGAGAAAATGCGGACTGGATTTTGAGTGATGTGGGCATTTTCTATATGAACAAGTGGAATGGATTGGATACCGACGCACTAAAGGGGCTCTCTACCTTATGCTATGTAGTGAGGGGAAACTGAGTGAATAATGACAGGTTATATGATTATTTATTTAAACTCATATTGGGGCCACTTTATAATGAATATGTCGGCATGTATTTGAAAAAAATAAAAAAAATAAAAAAATAGATTTTTAAAAAAAAATTTTTTAACACCAAATTATTTAGCCCCCTAAAATAGGCCTAACAACGCCAATGCCTTTCACACTTACAGTACGAGGCACAGAACTGTGGCAGACTTTTCTAAGATGTATATCAAGTTTTTTAGACGTGTTTCTTTTAGTACAAAACAGTCCTTTGTGACGTAGTAGATGCATTCTTTCCCCAGGAGGAAGGCCATGCTCATCAACAACCTGTTTGCATTCATCGGTGGGAGCCTGATGGGAATGTCTAAACTGTGCCGCTCCTTCGAAATGATGATCCTCGGGCGCTTCATCATTGGCTCCTACTGTGGTAATACCCATTTATTTGTGTTTTGCACTTTTTCTTGTCTGTTTTTGCCGATGTTCTTATATCGTTTTGCTGTTGTTTTATTGTTTCTGATTATTTTATTGTGTGTCTTATAGATTTTTGTGTGTTGCATGACATTTTTTTTGTGTGTTTTTTACAGTTTTTCTTGGAGTTTTGCTCTTTGTATTGTTTTTACTACTCTTGTCTAACAAAGCTAGTATTTTCAGTTTTTGCTGCTTTTATGTTTTGCTGTTATTGGTTTGTCTGTTTTTAATACACTTTTTGCTGCATGTTGTGTTTTTCTTATGTTTTTGCTGTTTTGTGTGTTTTTGCTGTATTTATTGCATTTGTTGTGCTTATTGCTAAATGTTTTTGCTGCTTTTATTTTTTGTTGTTATTGGTTTGTCTGCTATTATTACACTTTTTGCTGCATGTTCTGTTTTTAGGTTTTTTTAATGTTTTGTGTGTTTTTACTGTATTTATTACATTTTGTGTGCTTATTTCTAATTGCTTTTACTGCTTTTATTATGTTTTGCTGTTATTGATTTGTCTGCTTTTATTACCCTTTTGCTGCATGTTTTTGTATGTTTTTTTGCTGTTTTGTTTGTTTTTTGCTACTTTTATTATGTTTTGCTGTTATAGGTTTGTCTGCTTTTATTAAATGTTTTGCTGCATGTTGTTTTTATGTTTTTGCTGTCTTGTGTGTTGTTTTTTGCTGTATTTATTGCATTTTTTGTGCTTATTTCTATTTGCTTTTGCTCCTTTTACTTTGCTGTTATTGGTTTCTCTGCTTTCATTTCATTTTTTTCTGCAAGTTTTTCTGCATTTTTGTATGCTTTTTTCTAATAGTTTTTGCTGCTTTTATGTTTTGCGGTTATTGGTTCGTCTGCTTTTATTACATTTTGCTGCATGTTATGTTTTTATGTTTTTGCTGTTTTGTGTGTGTTTTGGCTGTATTTATTGCATTTTTTGCGCTTATTTGTAAATGTTTTTGCTGCATTTATTATGTTTTACTGTTATTTGTTTGTCTGCTTGTATTACACTTTTTGCTGCATGTTGTGGTTTTCTTATGTTTTTTGCTGTTTTGTTTTGCTGCGTTTAATTGCACATTTGTGCTTCTAATGGACTCTAAATTGCAGGTTTGGCATCGGGCTTGACCCCCATGTACGTGGGTGAAATTGCACCAACCAGCTTGCGGGGAGCACTGGGGACGCTGCACCAACTGGCCATCGTTATTGGGATTCTCATTGCACAGGTAAACTCCATATACAGTGGAGTACAAGTGTCTCGAGCACTATGGGGCCCGGGCTTTTCCAGAAGTTTTACATTTTATTTTTATTTTATTTTATGTTATTTTATGACAAACACAAAACAAACTGCTGAAACCCAGCAAAACACTCACAGGAAATGTGGAGCAGACTCCGTCCACATAGCAGAAGCGTAACATGGAAAAAGATTGTCTGTAGTCACCAGTGAACAGATAACAATGTCCAGACAACCAAAGTCAACTAAATAGCCTTAATCACGAACAGAAAACAGGTGAGGGGAAACGTGCTTGAAGGCATGTGTAAAGCAGTTATGAAAAAACACCAACACAACAGGAAGTGCCACCAAAATAAGAGCGCAGGACGGGAACAAGCACTAAACACAGAAGAACACTCACAAAACGCAAGTTAGTGGAACCAGCCGTGACAAAAGAGCAACTAATATTAGCCTCTCTTGTGGTTTGCAGTTTATTCTCTCATCACACACAGACAACGAAACAGGTGAAAGCCTCCCTCGTGACGGTGCTGCAAGTTCAATCCAAATCTACAAAACTTGAAAGAAAAAAAATACTCATATTTATTTTACAAAAAAGTGGTTATTTTAATTTAAATCACTGATTTAAAATTAATTTAAGCACCCACTTATTTATGTTTCCATGTCTAAAAGAATCATGGGAAGAGTATAAATGAAAGAAGGGTAAAGGAATAATAAAGGATTACAGACATAACAGAAACCAAACTAGAAATTGATGTGTCTTATTTCCTCCTAATGGGACATGTTACTCTAAGAATCTCTTCTTTACATTTCATAGTGACTATAGTCGTGTTTTAAATAGTTTGTTGGATTTGTTGATGTTTATTGTATGCAGAGCTATAAAACTGAAACATGTTCAAGTAATTTGGAACAAAATGTTATTTCTGATTTCTTTTCTACGGAGCCCCTAAAGGGACATGGGAATTTTTTTTTTTTAGACATGTATCTCGTGGCCACGAGAAACTTTCTCGTGGCCACGAGAAACTTTTTATTAAAAAAAAATATATATATATATATATATATATATTATTTTTTTTTATTTATTTATTTTTTTTTATAAAAAGTTTCTCGTGGCGAGAAACTTTCTCGTGCGCACCAGAAACTCATACATACATACATACATACATACATACATACATACATACATACATACATATATATATATATATATATATATATATATATATATATATATATATATATATATATATATATATATATATATATATATATATATATATATATATATATATATATATATATATACATACATACACATATATATATATATATTATATATACACATATAAATTATGTGGGTAGATATTTGTTCTAAAAAGGGTATTTCAACAAGTAAACAGTACAGTAGGTAGTTGATGTTGATATATGTAATGCACATAAGGGTATTCTAGTCAGATGCGCGTGTGTAAATATGCGATGTGTAAATATCAAAATATTACGTACGTCGTATCAGGCAATATTACATTTAATGACAATTTTACATAAATGAATACATCCAAACACGTTGTACATATTTATTATTTGCAGGAAGAAATAACAGTTACAATTGTGTGTGTATCTTCCAAGCAAGAAAGAAGTTTGATCACATCAACATCGGACTAACTGACACACTCCGCTTCGCTGCAGGTCCGCAAGCCACGCCCACCCCCCACAGCCACAGAAGAGGAAAACTGTCCTTTCCCGGGCATGATAAAGTCTTAAATAATGTCAAACACGTAGCGTTACAATAACCAGGAAGATAAAGTGTTTGTCTCACACCTACTAATCAAGCATTCACATTTTGCCACAACACACATGGGGGAAAGTCCTAATTGGAAATACAGCCATATTAACTCCTAAACTGCCATTTTAACACACACCAAACCATCAGCACGCATCCAATGCTTTCTCGTGGCCTCGAGAAACTTTCTCGTGGCCACGAGAAACTTTTTATAAAAAAACAAATAAATAAATAAATAAATAAATAATTTTTTTTATTTTTATTTTTATTTTTTTAATAAAAAGTTTCTCGTGGCCACTAGATACTTTCTCGTGGCCACGAGATACATGTCTAAAAAAAAAAAAATTCCCATGTCCCTTTAGGGGCTCCGTACTTTTCATATAAATAAACATTGTACTTTACAATAGCCTAATTATATGAGATAAAAATGTTTCCCTTAGGTTAAAATTGTTAAATCTTTAAAAGAAAAAATAAATTTTCTTCAAAAAAGTGCCTTTTTTTGTAACCACAAAATTCAAAAAGAAGTTAAGCCTGTTACTCGGCATTCAATGGTAAGCGTTGCTTGTGTAGCTCATTTCAACATTTTTAATGACAATGAAAAACATTTTCTGACCTAGGTTTTGGGCCTGGAGTCGCTACTCGGCAGTGAGGACTTATGGCCTCTCCTGTTGGGGCTGACGGTGGTCCCGACCGTCTTCCAGATGGGGCTCTTGCCTTTCTGCCCCGAGAGCCCTCGCTTTCTCTACATAGTACGCTGCCAGGAACACCATGCGAAGAGTGGTCAGTGGGAATTGTTGTTGTTGTTTTGTCTCAGAACGTCCTGGAATTATTATACATTCCCTGGTAGTTTCTACAATTCAGGCAAGAATAAGACACCAGAGGAGGGTAGATAAATGCTGTATGTTTTCTAAATCCATTTGTTTTATTTAAATATCACATGTATTATATTTTATTTCTATATTATTTCACATTAAAAGGAAAGATTATTGTAATATACAAAACCCAAAACCAGTGAAGTTGGCACGTTGTGTAATTCGTAAATAAAAACAGAATACAATGATTTGCAAATCCTTTTCAACTTATATTCAATTCAGCATTAATTGTGCCTTCACAGATGTGTAATTTACCCATGCCTTGGGCACTAATACACCCCCATACCATCACAGATGCTGACTTTTTAACTTTGCGCCAGTTTTTTTCCTCATTGGTCCGGAGGACACAACTGCCACAGTTTCCAAAAACAATTTGAAATGTGAACTCGTCAGAACACTTTTCGACTTTGCATGAGTCCAATCTTAGATGAGCTCGGGCCCAGCGAAGCCGGCAACGTTTCTGGGTGTTGTTGATAAATGGCTTTCGCTTTGCATAGTAGAGTTTTAACTTGCACTTACATATGTAGCGACCAACTGTAGTTACTGACAGTGGTTTTCTAAATTGTGTTCATGAGCCCATGTAGTGATATCCTTTACACACTGATGCCACTTTTTGATGCAATACCCCCTGAGGGATCAAAGGTCCGTAATATCATCGCTTATGTGCTGTGATTTCTCCAGATTCTCTGAACCTTTTGATGATATTATGGACAGTAGATGGTGAAATCCCTAAATTCCTTGCAAAAGCTTGTTAAGAAATGTTGTTCTTAAACTGTTGGACAATTTGCTCACGCATTTGTTCACAAAGTGGTGACCCTCGCCCCATCCTTGTCTGTGAATGATTGAGCATTTCATGGAAGCTGCTTTTAAACCCAATCATGGCACCCATCCATCCATCCATCTTCAACCGCTTATCCGGAATTGGGTCGCGGGGACAACAGCTTCAGCAGAGACCCCCAGACTTCCCTCTCCAGAGCAACATTAGCAACTTCCTCCTGGGGAATTCCAAAGCGTTCCCAGGCCAGAGAGGAGATGTAATCCCCCCATCTGGTCCTTGGCCTGCCACGGTTGATTATCATCAGTCATCAACAATTGAGAACAGAGAAATGGATATTGGAACAGTGTAGGTCTGATTTGGTAGGATATGTACAGCAAGTAGTGGACATAGAGAGAGAGAGAGAGAGAAAGAGAGAGAGAGAGAGAGAGAGAGAGAGAGAGAGAGAGAGAGAGAGAGAGAGAGAGAGAGAGAGAGAGATCAGAAGTCATAAGAAAAAGTATCTGCATTTGAATCTTTACATTTGATTAGATTGTTTACATTTGATTATTAACAATCCGGGGAGGGTGTTAGTTTAGGGTTGTAGCTGCCTGCATGTGTACTTTTATTGCGGTTTTGAAGGAGGCTACAGATGCCCTTTCTTTCATACCTGTTGGGAGCGCATTTCACATTGATGTGGCATAGAAAGAGAATGAGTTATGACCTTTGTTAGATCGGAATCTGGGTTTAACGTGGTTAGTGGAGCTCCCCCTGGTGTTGTGGTTATGGCGGTCATTTACGTTAAGGAAGTAGTTTGACATGTACTTCGGTATCAGGGAGGTGTAGTGGATTTCATAGACTAGGCTCAGTGCAAGTTGTTTTACTCTGTCCTCCACCCTGAGCCAGCCCACTTTGGAGAAGTGGGTAGGAGTGAAGTGAGATCTGGGGTGGAGGTCTAGAAGTAATCTGACTAGCTTGTTCTGGGGTGTTTGGAGTTTAGATTTGAGGGTTTTGGAGGTGCTAGGGTACCAGGAGGTGCATGCGTAATCGAAAAAGGGTTGAACAAGAGTTCCCGCCAGAATCCTCATGGTGCTTTTGTTGACCAGAGAGGAGATTCTATAGAGAAATCTCGTTCGTTGGTTGACCTTTTTGATTACCTTGGTTGCCATTTTATCACAGGAAAGATTAGCCTCTAGAATAGAACCTAGGCAGGTGACCTCATCCTTCCTGGTGATAACAATGTCACCCACTTTTATAGTGAAGTCATTGACTTTCTTAAGGTTGATGTGGGACCCAAACAGGATGGATTCCGTTTTACCCAAGTGTATGGATAGCTTGTTGTCAGCGAGCCAGGTGTAAGTTCTACAGAGCTCAGCACTGAGGATTTTCTCCAAGTTTCTGATACCAGCAAGGCCGAGTCATCTGCAAACAAGAACAATTCACAGTAGCATGCCGATGACATGTCGTTTATGTACACTACCGTTCAAAAGTTTGGGGTCACCCAAACAATTTTGTGGAATAGCCTTCATTTCTAAGAACAAGAATAGACTGTCGAGTTTCAGATGAAAGTTCTCTTTTTCTGGCCATTTTGAGCGTTTAATTGACCCCACAAATGTGATGCTCCAGAAACTCAATCTGCTCAAAGGAAGGTCAGTTTTGTAGCTTCTGTAACGAGCTAAACTGTTTTCAGATGTGTGAACATGATTGCGTAAGGGTTTTCTAATCATCAATTAGCCTTCTGAGCCAATGAGCAAACATATTGTACCATTAGAACACTGGAGTGATAGTTGCTGGAAATGGGCCTCTATACACCTATGTAGATATTGCACCAAAAACCAGACATTTGCAGCTAGAATAGTCATTTACCACATTAGCAATGTATAGAGTGTATTTCTTTAAAGTTAAGACTAGTTTAAAGTTATCTTCATTGAAAAGTACAGTGCTTTTCCTTCAAAAATAAGGACATTTCAATGTGACCCCAAACTTTTGAACGGTAGTGTATATTAGGAACAGTAAAGGCCCCAATATGCTGCCTTGGGGGACTCAACAGCTTACTGAGAGGGGGGGGGGGACACAGTGCTGTTCACCTCTACGACCAATCTTGCCGATTGTATTGTACCATATGTTCAGTTTTTTCCGTATTGGCCCTCTGAATAGGGGTCGTCACTCAGCATGAAAGGAATTACTCGCTGTGCATTCTTTGCTTGTTTTATTTAGTACTTATTGCAGCAACAGCAGCAGCAGTAGTAGTAGCAGCAGCTGCAGCAGTAGTAGCAGTAGCAGTAGCAGGTAATAACCTAAAAGTAAACATGAACATAAAACAATGTATCTATCTTGAATCATCAAAACATGAACATAATTAAACAATGTATCTATCTTGAATCATCAAAACATGAACATAACAAAACAATGTATCTATCTTGAATCATCATAATGTAAATAGACATGAATTCATCAACTGAACCATAATGTTATCAACCATGATATGACATATTATCAATCACTGTGATTTTATCCTAACTTATTAATTTTAGCATTACATTTTATTATCACCATTAATTTATGTCATATAATGTTTTAAATGTAATCAGAATTATTTATAATGTCACCATAATGTCATGGACAAACATACTAAAAAGACATAAAACACCGGCGCTCTGTTTGAGGCACACATTAAACATATGAGCAGAACTACACAAAAGAACTAAAATCCCATCAGCCAAAACCAGGAAGTAAAGTGCCGGTGTCGGTATTTTTAACTCAAACCTTCGAACTCTCAAACGCAGCCGGACACACGCTACGTGACAACAATATAATCCAACAGATTTCAATCCGCACATTACTTTTAAATTTGCCAACGTTGTTTAAAAACTAAACAGTGAGTGTTTGCGCTGGTTGTGACGCAGCAAGTCAGCCGCACAACAAGCGCTGCGGACATAGCAGACATACAGCAAACACAAAAGCAAGGAAGCGGGCAAGCATGGACTTTAAACAATAATTCAGCTGATCTAACAAAGAAAAGCGGATATAACAAAATTATCTTACCAGTGGGGTATGCTGGTGACGAAGCACGCTGTTTTTTACAAACGAAACAATGACGCCATTTTTAAAGCTACGTACATGGTCACCTGTCAGTGGTAGCCCCGCCCATCTTAAAGTCCCAGGTAAGTCCGCCATAAATACATATACACATAACAAATACACATAATAAATCCAACACCATATGTCCCGACAAGAAATCTGCTTTCAAAGAACTCCGGCTTATTAGTGATTCCCAGAGCCCAAAAAAAGTCTGCGGGCTATAGAGCGTTTTCTATTCGGGCTCCAATACTATGGAATGCCCTCCCGGTAAAAGTTAGAGATGCTACCTCAGTAGAAGCATTTAAGTCCCATCTTAAAACTCATTTGTATACTCTAGCCTTTAAATAGACTCCCTTTTTAGACCAGTTGATCTGCCGTTTCTTTTCTTTTCTTTTCTCCTCTGCGCCCCTCTCCCTTATGGAGGGGGAGTTGCACAGGTCCGGTGGCCACGGATGAAGTGCTGGTTGTCCAGAGTCGGGACCGCTAGCCTGCGCATCGGTTGGGGACATCTCTACGCTGCTGACCCGTCTCCGCCCGGGATGGTTTCCTGCCGGCCCCACTATGGACTGGACTTTCGCTGATGTGTTGGATCCGCTGTGGACTGGACTTTCACAATAGTATGGCAGACCCACTCGACACCCATTGCTTTCGGTCTCCCCTAGAGGGGGGGGGGGGGGGGGGGGGTTACCCACATATGCGGTCCTCTCCAAGGTTTCTCATAGTCATTCACATTGACGTCCCACTGGGGTGAGTTTTCCTTGCCCGTATGTGGGCTCTGTACCGAGGATGTCGTTGTGGCTTGTACAGCCCTTTGAGACACTTGTGATTTAGGGCTATATAAATAAACATTGATTGATTGATTGATTGATTATGTGCGTGATGATTGGGGCAATGATGGAGGCAGAGTCCCTGAGGAATCTGTCAGGACTGGGTCTGTGGCGTGGTTTGTTCTCCTGTGGTGCAAAGGAAAATTGGCGCGTGCGAGGCGTGAATTTGAATACATGTTTATTTAACAATAAAAAAGAAATAAACAAAAGGCGCTCACAGAGGAGGTAACAAACTTGGCTATGAAACAAAAGACATGCACGTGGGCACAAAAACTATGAACAATAAACACAAACTTACTTGACATAGAGAACTGTGACACGACATGAAGCAGAGTGCTGAATGTGTGAGGACGCCAGGACGAACAACAGGAAAACAATGGACTTAAATAACACAGACATGATTAAAGACAGGTGCGTGAGTCGTGAGGACAGGTGAAAACTAATGGGTAACCATGGAAACAAGACAAGGGAATGAAAAGCAGGAACTAAAAAGAGTCCAAAACCAAGTAGAACATAACTTAAACAAAACATGATCACACAGATGCGACAGAGCCCCTCCCTTAAGGACATATACCAGATGTCCACAAAAATAAAAACAAAACAATGATCAATAGTCATGGGAGGGCGGGAGGGGGACATGGCGGTGGGTTGCCAGACGACGTGTCCCCGTATCCACCGGGGCATAATCAGGTGGCGGCGACGTGTAGACCACCGCTGTAACTGACGAGGTGGGCGACCCGGGAATGGCCATATCCATGGCCGATGAGGTGGCCGCACTTGGCGTGGCGGCCGACCAGGTACTGGCCACATCCGTGGCCGACGAGGAGGTCGGCGTACCTGGCGTGGCGGACGCCCATGGACTGGCCACATCCATGGCCGACGAGAAGGCAGGCGCTTCGTCGACGTGGCAGACGCAGATGACGAAGCTTGGCGTGGTGCGTCGGGCGGCAAAGCTTGGCGTGGCGTGTCCTGGCAGCGTGGGTCTTGGTCTTGGCAGCGTTGGTCTTGGCAGACTTGGTCTTGGCGTGAGGGGTCTTGGTCTTGGCGTGAGGGGTCTTGGACTTGGCTTGAGGGGTCTTGGACTTGGTCTTGGCTTGAGGGGTCTTGGACTTGGTCTTGGCTTGAGGGGTCTTGGACTTGGTCTTGGCTTGAGGGGTCTTGGACTTGGTCTTGGCTTGAGGGGTCTAGGCGTCGTGGAGCTGCGACTGGCGGCACTAGGCGTCGTGGAGCTGCGACTGGCGGCACTAGGCGTCGTGGAGCTGCGACTGGCGGCACTAGGCGTCGTGGAGCTGCGACTGGCGGCACTAGGCGTCGTGGAGCTGCGACTGGCGGCACTTGGCGTCGTGGAGCTGCGACTGGCGGCACTTGGCGTCGTGGAGCTGCGACTGGCGGCACTTGGCATCGTGGAGCTGCGACTGGCGGCACTTTGGGGTCGTGGAGCTGCGACTGGCGGCACTTGGCGGCGTGGAGCAGGTAGCGGCACTTGGCGTGGAGCTACCACGGGTGGCGCTTGGCGTGGAGCTGCGCTTGGCGTGGAGCTGCGACTGGCGGCGCTTGGCGTGGAGCAGGTACTGGCGGCGCTTGGCGTGGAGCAGGTACTGGCGGCGCTTGGTGTGGAGCAGGTACTGGCGGCGCTTGGCGTGGAGCAGGTACTGGCGGCGCTTGGCGTGGAGCAGGTACTGGTGGCGCTTGGCGTGGTGGGGCTTGGCGTGGAGCTGGGCGTGGAGCAGGTGGAGGTGGCCTAGCTGGAGGTTGCGGCTTGGCAGGCCGAAAGACCGGTGGTGGTGACCGAACCGGAGGTTGCGGCTTAGCAGGCCGAAAGACTGGTGGTGGTGGTCGTGCTGGAGGCTGTGGCTTGGCGTGACGAAAAACTGGTGGTGGTGGTGGTCGTGCTGGAGGCTGTGGCTTGGCGTGACGAAAAGCGACCCCACCTGAACAGTCCCCAGCCCTAGCCCCCCCCTCAAGGAGCGGATCCTAGACGTGCTCCCTGCGGTCTGGAACCGTCTTTTGGGGTGGGTGGAGGGAGGTCAGGGGGGGGGGCAGAATCTTCCCCTCCAAACTGTCCAAAATGTCCTTTTTTTTCTACATGTGATTGAGTGGGTGAAAAAAAAGAAACATGTTGTGACATGGGCGTGGCTTGAGTCTTGGGGGGCGGGTCATGAAATTTGGGTGGCTTGGCTTGACATGCTCTTATTTCTAAAAACATGTCTTGGTAATGTCTTATCATGTCTTTAAAGTCTTTTGCTGGAGGTGAGTGATCACAAGAAAAAGTCTTGAAAAAAAAATCCTGGTCTGTGATGTCATCAGGGTGACGCCGGGCTGCCTGTGGCTTGCTTCCGCCCGGAGGGGGAGGGGCTTGTGGGAGCGGCGTGTCCTGCCGGCTCGCGGAAGTCTTCCCTCGTCCTTGGCGACGCTTTCGGGACGGGAACGACGCACCGATTGGCACCAGCTTGCCTCCATTCCCCCACATCATCCCCCTGCGCTCCCTGGGGGAAAAGCGCAGCGTCTCGATCTCCATGGCGCGCAGCACCTCCCAAGAAGCCTCATCCAAACTGACCAACTTTCTTGCGGGAGAATTTTTCTGCTGGCGTCCTACTGTCAGGACTGGGTCTGTGGCGTGGTTTGTTCTCCCGTGGTGCAAAGGAAAATTGGCGCGTGCGAGGCGTGAATTTGAATACATGTTTATTTAACAATAAAAAAGAAATAAACAAAAGGCGCTCACAGAGGAGGTAACAAACTTGGCTATGAAACAAAAGACATGCACGTGGGCACAAAAACTATGAACAATAAACACAAACTTACTTGACATAGAGAACTGTGACACGACATGAAGCAGAGTGCTGAATGTGTGAGGACGCCAGGACGAACAACAGGAAAACAATGGACTTAAATAACACAGACATGATTAAAGACAGGTGCGTGAGTCGTGAGGACAGGTGAAAACTAATGGGTAACCATGGAAACAAGACAAGGGAATGAAAAGCAGGAACTAAAAAGAGTCCAAAACCAAGTAGAACATAACTTAAACAAAACATGATCACACAGATGCGACAGAATCTGGATGGAATATTATCAAGGCCGGTGGCCTTGTTTGGGTGGAGCGCGCTCAATTTTTTAAGCACCTCATCAGCTGTGACCATTTCTAATTTTAAATCATTGTTGGATACTCCTAGCTTTCTGTAGAAGGCTTTAAGTGTTCTACACCAAAGCGACCAGAGTGGTGGGACAGCTTGTTGACAAGAGTTGCGGCTATGCAGGTGAAAAAGGCGTAAAGTCTGCTTGCTACCTCCATTTTGTCTGTAATGAGGGAGTCACGACTCTGCCTAGAAATCCTGTCCATGAAAATCACAAACATGATAGGTGACAGAGCGCAGCCCTGGCGGAGACCAACCAACCACTGGAAACGGATCCGACTTACATCCAAGCACCCGGACACAACTCTCGCTTTGGTTGTACAGAGATTGGATGGCCCTCAGCAGGGTTCCCCTCACCCTGTACTCCTTCAGCACCTCCCACAAGATCTCCCTTGGGACCCGGTCATACGCCTTCTCCAAATCCACAAAGCACATGTAGACTGGATAGGCATACTGCCAAGCCTTCTCCAGGATTCCCGCAAGATTAAAGAGCTGGTCAGTTGTTCCACGACCAGGACGGAATCCACATTGCTCCTCTTGAATCTGAGGTTCGACTATCGGCCGGACCCTCCTTCATCAATCATGGCACCCACCTGTTCCCAATTAGCCTGTTCACCTGTGGGATATTCCAAATAAGTGTTTGATGAGCATTCCTCAACTTTCTCAGTCTTTTTTGCCACTTGTGTCAGCTTTTTTGAAACATGTTGCAGGCATCAAATTCCAAATAAGCTAATATTTGAAAAAAATTAAGTTTTCCAGTTCGAACGTAAAGTATCTTGTCTTGGCAGTCTATTCAATTGAATATAGGTTGAAAAGGATTAGCAAATATTTTTTTTTGTTTTTATTTACGATTTACACAACGTGCCAACTTCACCGGTTTTGGGGTTTGTATTTGTGTGAAAACCTTGTTTTAAAAAACAGTTATTTTTGTTTCTTAATTTTATGTTTGTTTTTAAATGTTTTAAAAGAACACCAAGTAACTTTTCAACCTTTATAAAATATTTCCATAACTTTTGGGATGATACATGGATTTACAAAACTAGTTGTATGACAGAGGTGTCATTCAACTAAATGACACCTCTGTCATGGCCTGAGGGGTCTGTATCACTTTCACTTAGTGACTTTAAGGAGGGTGGCAGGAACCCTGCCACACAAAAAACTACAAACGTGCTGACTTGCTTTACGGCATAAGTCCCTCCCCCTTTCCCTGTTGTTAGTTTTCTGCACCCGATTCCACAAACTGTGTGAGGTTGTTCCATTTATCCTTAAAGGCCTACTGAAAGCCACTACTACCGACCACGCAGTCTGATAGTTTATATATCAATGATGAAATCTTAACATTGCAACACATGCCAATACGGCCGGGTTAACTTATAAAGTGCAATTTTAAATTTCCCGCTAAACTTCCGGTTCGAAACGCCTCTGAGGATGACGTATGCGCGTGACGTCAATCATTGAAACGGAAGTATTCGGACACCATTGAAGCCAATACGAAATAGCTCTGTTTTCATGTCATTATTCCACAGTATTCTGGACATCTGTTTTGGTGAATCTGTTGCAATTATGTTCATTGCATTATGGAGAAAGAAGCTGAGCAAGCAAAGAAGAAAGTTGTCGGTGCGAAGCGTCTATTTTGCGAGGGAAGTCAGCAGCAACACGTACACAGCCGGCGCTTCTTTGTTTACATTCCCGAAAGATGCAGTCAAGATCGAAGAACTCGGACAACAGAGACTCTTACCAGGAGGACTTTGATTTGGATACACAGTTCCGATACCGTGAGTACACAGCTGCGCTTCGAAACATTTGATCGCTTGCTATAACTAGCTCGAGCTAGTAGCTAGGAGCTAGCATTAGGATTAATTTGTGGCATATTAAATATAAGCCTGGTTGTGTTGTGGCTAATAGAGTATATATATACGTCTTGTGTTTATTTACTGTTGTAGTCATTCCCAGCTGAATATCAGGTCCCACCCGCGCGCTTCCAAACATTTGATTGCTTGCCAGTACGTGCGTGTCGTGTACGTAACTTTGATTAAATATATAAGCTTTATGAACCTTGGGTTAGGTGAACGGTTCTTTGGGCTGAGTGAGTGTGTGTGTTGTGCAGGTGTTTGAATTGTATTGGCGGGATATATGGACGGGATCCCGTCCATATTACCCGCTCGAGCTATAACTAGCTCGAGCTAGTAGCGAGGAGCTAGCATAACAAACACCTAGGTGTTTTTATGCGGGATTAATTTGTGGCATATTAAATATAAGCCTGGTTGTGTTGTGGCTAATAGAGTATATATATGTCTTGTGTTTATTTACTGTTGTAGTCATTTCCAGCTGAATATCAGGTCACCCCCGGCTCTCACAGCATCTTCCCTATCTGAATCGCTTCCACTCCCCACTAGTCCTTCACTTGCCCTTTACTCATCCACAAATCTTTCTCCATCCTCGCTCAAATTAATGGGGAAATCGTCGCTTTCTCGGTCCGAATCTCTCTCACTTCATGCGGCCATCATTGTAAACAATAGGGAACTTTGCGTATATGTTCAATTGACTACGTCACGCTACTTCCGGTAGGGGCAAGCCTTTTTTTATCAGATACCAAAAGTTGCGATCTTTATCGTCGTTGTTCTATACTAAATCCTTTCAGCAAAAATATGGCAATATCGCGAAATGATCAAGTATGACACATAGAATAGATCTGCTATCCCCGTTTAAATAAAAAAAATTCATTTCAGTAGGCCTTTAAAGACGTTTGACCTCTTCACTGGCTTGGTAGGGGTGGGCACTGTTGGGTTTTCTGGGAGAATCAGCGATGATCTATGTCAAAGGTGTCCAAACTTTTTGGCAGGGGGCCAAAAGCAGACTACATGTATATAACAACATATACATACCGGTATTACACACATACTGTACACACACATATACAGTATATATACATATATACATATATATATATATATATATATATATATATATATATATATATATACATACATACATACATACAATATATATATATATATATACTGTATATATATATATATATATATATATATATATATATATATATATATATATATATATATATATATATATATATATATATATATATATATATATATATATATATATATATATATATGTATATGTATATGCGACGAAAGACTTCACCCGATCATAGATGCGGTCGGCGGCCCGGAGATGGTGCCCGCGGGCACCAGCTCGCCCGTAAGGACCAGATGAGTCGCCCGCTGGCCTGTTCTAAAAATAGCTCAAATAGCAGCACTCTCGTCAGCTGATGCGCGAGCGCGTAACTGCGGCTGCTTGGCAACCAGCCAAACCCCACTTAATAAAATTATCTTTTATTTTAGAGCACATCTACATCCCTATTCACCTAGGCAACCCCAGGAAATGTATATAATTCGGCATTATCAGTTTACGTTCACGCGCAGGTATAATACGGCGCGCTCCCGTCTCGTCTGCTGGTGCGCGAGCCCGGTAATTAGACAGCTGTGTCAAATAAAGGAGGACAAAAGACGCCAGCGCAGAGTGGAGAAAGGTTTGGTTCATTACAGATAACACAGAGTTGTGCCAAAAGTGTACTATAACCAAAAGCTGAACGGACAGCCGGTAAGATTGCACTTTATTTCTCTTTGTGGGTGTGGCGCACCTGTTGCGCTGGTGAGATGGGGGGGTGCGGGGAGTTGTGTGCATGTAGCGTGCTTAGTCTGGAGGCTAAATACACACGGTGTTTTGTGTAACTGTTGTTTGGTAAGGAAGTGTTGATATTCTTTGCTTAGTTTGATAAATGTTGGAGCAGTTTGCTTCATCAGGAGGGTGAAGTCGCTCAACTTAAAGTGTTGGATTTAACTGTGTTGGATCATTGGCTGCTAGTGAGGGCATAGAAAAGGGGTGTTTTTCTACCAGCAGACAGCATTTAAGATTGAGTGTTTCACTGCTAAATTAATAATATATTTATATTAGATATGGATTTTAAATATGTATCTAAAATAGGTGGTTAATTGGTTAGGTATTTATGTATTTGCATATTGGGTTTTCTGCTGCATTTATCTATTGTGTTTCTGGTGTTAAATGTATTTTATATGTATCTTGGTGCATTTATGTTGAGACAATTTATTTAAAATCTGAATTAACTTAAAGGGAAAATATTAATCCATTTTCTTGCTCTTGTTTAATTGTTAAGTGTTTGATAGCCTGATTAATAATTGTAAATTATGGGATTGATAATTGATTGATTTTTTACAGCATGTTAATCTTGTGGTGTTTTGTCCTTAAAGGTTTTTCACCTACTAAAGAAAACTAAAGGCTACTAAAGACAGCTAATGACAGCTAAAGAAACTAAAGTCTACTAAAGTCTACTAACACTGCTAAAGACTGCTAAAAAGACTAAAGAAGAAAAAATAAGCTGTTTCTTCGTTGGAAAAACTTGCAAACTAAAGGAAAATAAAAGGAAAAAAGTAACTACGGTCTGGTCTTTTGAGTGAAATCCAGAAGCCACATTCAGCATTGGTACATCCCTTCAAGTGTGGGATAAGCACAGTGAAAAAAGTGAAACACTTGACAAGCACTTACCAGTGAGCTGCCTCTATTTTTCAAATGTTATTTATTTACTAGCAAGCTGGTCTCGCTTTGCTCGACATTTTTAATTCTAAGAGAGACAAAACTCAAAAAAAATTTAAAAATCCAAGAAAATATTTTAAAGACTTGGTCTTCACTAACTGATAAAGAAACAGATAACAGATTTGGTGTCCAGTTCAAAGTGTGACATGATTTATTTCAAAATTTGAGAGTTGACTTTTGTATTTTACATGAGTTATTTGTACAAACATGGTGCAAAGTAATTCATGATTTGTTAAAAAATGTTAGTGGCTAGCTAGTTAAAATGGGATATTGTGATTTCACAAGACTGTCTTAAAAGTGATCATTTGAAAATGTTCAATTTGAAAAATGTGCACTTAGAGAAAATATAAAAATAAAGTGTTGCATATTGATATTTATCTGTTTCTATATATATTGTGAGAAATCATTAAGATGATCAGTGTTTCCACAAAGATAAATATCATTAATTATCAATAATAACATAGAGTTAAAGGTAAATTTAGCAAATTGGCTATTTATGGCAATTTATTTAAGTGTGTATCAAACTGGTAGCCCTTCGCATTAATCAGTACCCAAGAAGTAGCTCTTGGTTTCGAAAAGGTTGGTGACCCCTGCTGTAGTCCGTCGCTAATACACCGATCCCACCTACAACTTTCTTCTTTGCAGTCTTCATTGTTCATTAAACAAATTGCAAAAGATTCACCAACACAGATGTCCAGAATACTGTGGAATTTTGAGATGAAAACAGAGCTTTTTGTATTGGATTCAATGGGGCCGAATACTTCCGTTTTAACGATTGACGTCACGCACATACGTCATCATACATAGACGTTTTCAACCGGAAGTTTAGCGGGAAATTTAAAATTGCACTTTATAAGTTAACCCGGCCGTATTGGCATGTGTTGCAATGTTAAGATTTCACCATTGACTGCGTGGTCGGTTGTAGTGGGTTTCAGTAGGCCTTTAAGGTGTGAAAAACAGACACACACAGAAGGTGTGGAGAAGTAACAATTAACACCACACCGCAGCAATAGGGAACGTGAAGCGTGAGTGGAGCCAAAACCCGGCTTCCAAAACCCACCTACCCTTAGCTTTTGTTCCCGCTCAGGTCTTGGGTCAACAGCTCCTTCCTCCAACACATCCGCCAGATGTACGTCCAGCTAGGCCGCCGCTGCCAGCTCTACGTCCAGCCACCAGCTCTGGCTCCGGCTGGGGCAGCCGGCTACGTTCTGTGCCGTTTTCAGTCTCGCCTCTAGTGAGTCTTCTGACGACTCCACCTCCAGTCTCGCCTACAGTGGGTCTTACGACAACGCCACCTCCAGTGCCGCTTCCAGTTTCGCCTCTAGTGGGTCTTCTGACAACTCCACCTCCAGTCTCGCCTCCAGTGGGTCCTACGACAACACCACCTCTGCCTCCAGTGGGTCCTCCGACGAGGCCACCTTCGCCGCCACTTTCGCCTATAGCCCAGCAGCTGCTTGCTCGACCTCCAGCCCAGCAGCCTGGTCACCTGGTGCGAAAGTGCCCGTCAGGCGCTCGCGGCCTGCCTACTCGTCGATCGCAAATGTGGCCAGTCCATGGACGCCCCCCCCCCCCCCCCCCCCCCCCCGCGCCATCAGCAGCAACGACCAGGACTTTGGCGTGAAACTCTATGGCTGCTGAGGTTCTGGTCTCGCTCACGCCTGCCTCCTCGTCGGCCATCGATGTGGCCAGTTCGTGGACGCCCGCCTTGCCAGCTGCAGCGGCGTTCCACTCGTCGCTACCCCCTGACTCGTCGCTACCTTCTGACTTGTCCTCGCTGGCTTCGGGGACACATGGCCTGGCAACCTGCCGCCAACTCCTCCCGCCACCCTCCCATGACGTTGGACTGGTTTTGTGTGGGATGTCTATCATTTAAAATACATATTATTTTAAAGTATTAATAAGTATGAGTTGTGGATAGCAACATGATGTTAATGTTCTGACAAAACAAGCTTATTCATTTGTTATGGTTCAAAAT
>NC_084742.1:49901875-49904375 GCF_033978785.1 Entelurus aequoreus
CCATGGGGGGCTGCTGGTCCTGTGAATGGCTGACCTGTATGCAGCTCATAGGGTGAAAAACTCAAAGGGCGGTAAAACAGTTTTATTCACGGACCTTCGAATGATCATTAACGCTAATTGCAACATGTCAATCCAATTAAATTTGGTCTGTGCACAGATTTTAGCCAAATAGTTTTTAATGTTCTGGTCCATCCTTTCAACCTTACCTTGGGACTCAGGATGGTACCCCAAACCTGTGTTCTAGTCCGAAAGCCTTTTCGACCAAGGCTAAGTGAGTATTTTTATTTTTTATTTTTTTAAATGGTTGCCGTTGTCTGACCTAATCTTTTTGGGGAAACCATGTCGGGGTACTAGGTCATTCACAAGTCATTTAATTACTGGTTGCATCCTCTTTTGAGGTTGTTGTTGCTTCCGGCCAACCACTGTAATTGTCAACACAAGTCAGTACGTACCTTTTCCCTTGTACCGTATTGATCATATCAGTGAAATCAAAGACTATACATGGTTCACCCTCACCTCCTCCATATTCTAAATTTGATCTACTAAAATACTATCGATGTGTAAAATCGTTATTTTCAAATTAAAATTAGTTATAACTTCTTACCCACGGGAAAAACGTTAAAACTATGGAATGTGTCAGAGTCGGATTATTGTCGATTTTGTTCCAAGGAGTCTGTATCCACCCTCACTCACCCCCTTCTGTTTCTGAAAAAGGACTGTGTTAGTCATACTATCACTTTCAGAAACATCTAAGAAAAAGGTCAGCTAATAGTCAAGTAGCGGAGGACAAGTCATGTTTGAAGTCAATGATAGTCTCTTTAGCCTCTGTTGTCCACTGGGGGGTGTTGTTAGGGTAGGGGACCCCTTAGCAATATCACAAATAACTCAAACTCCACTAAATATGCTTATATTTTATATTGTCACAAATACTAGAAAAATACTACCCGTATGGCGGATGCTTTATCAATAGTATTTTGAAATTTTACCACACCTGGTGGCCCCAATAATTGATTAAGTCAAGCTCATGTTGTAGAAAGTCGAATGATGCGGACACGTTTGTTACTGAATACTTTCTATCAGACTTCTGCCATGGCAACTTTGTGTATGTAATGAGCAACTATAATTATTTGATATGCTTAAATGTGTAATGTGTCGTTTTAGCTCAGCTGTTGTGTAGCTGCTAGCTCCTCGTAGCCTACAGGTGTCTAAAGTGCAGCCCATAGTTATGTGTTTAACACAACTATGTGCTAAACCTAAACAATTGAAAATGTGGTATTTGGGTGTCGGTGTAATGTTTGGCAGCTACGCCGTGTCTTATCATTGCACCTAAGTTCTTTGGTTTTGTAGGCGAGACAGAGAGCAAGTGAACAATGTGGGACACAATTGTGTCCATCTTATACCATGCTAGTTGTTTCAAAGATAGGTCAACATGAGCAACCACACCTTGAGTTCCAACATATATAAATATACAAAGGAGTCAAAGGTCTCCTGGTATGAGTGTCTAACTGGTGATCATAACATATGGCGAGTCGGGTGGCAGAATACACGGAAGCATCTCAGCCAGTCAGGGTTTTCACTGTTAGAGCAGTTGGATGTCAGCCATTCCTGTTGTTTCAGGCTGTGGTAGGAGCCTTGGTAGTGGTGTCGCAGCTTGGTGGTTGAGCCGTCAGGTAACACCAGGAATGTTCCTTCTGTGCGATTTGAATGTCAGGGTACAGTCTGTAAAGGAGGTCCAGCAATCTGAACCGGAAGTGGTTTGGTGACAGGTAACCTTGTGACCCCAGCGAAGCCTTCGACCTTTAAAGAGGAAGCACACAGTTTCTTTGGTACCTCTGCATTCAGAATCGAATGGGTGGTGCCAGTGTCAATCACGAACTGATAACATTGTCCGTTGACACTCATGTCCAGCAGGGGGCCAGTCTGTATCTCCTGCTGGGGCTCCTGCGGTGGGCGTCCTTTGCCACGCTTTTGTGTTCGTTTGTTGGCACTACGGAACCTTTCCTGTTCGGAAATGTTCGGACAGTCACGACTCCAGTGACCAGGCTGGTCACAGCCGAAACAGTTTCCACCCCGGACTGGCTTTGAAGCACCGTGTTGTCCACCACCCGATTCCAACCGTCTGGTCGCACGTCTGTTGAGGATTCTTTCCTCCACCTGTTGGAACTCAGAAGCAAGGTCACCCAGTGCTGAATATACCCTAGCTGATTTTTTACTAATTAGTTCTTTTGACCTTTTATCTTCAGCGATCTGTAAATTAAGGAGTTGCTTCCTTGCTGCTCTGTCATTAGCCTTATCATCCTCATCTTGAGGAAAGAGACTGCGCATAGCAGTAGCTATGTTTGTAACGTATGGTGTTATCGGTGAGGTCGAAGATTCAGCCATTAATCCTGCTTGTTGTTCTGTATTTTTGCCATCTTGTGTGGAAACACAACGATACAAAATGCCTCTAAAGTGTCCTACTGAGAGAGTGTACCCTGCTGTTAGTTTGTCTAACGTGTTA